>NW_027182755.1:0-60212 GCF_040807025.1 Struthio camelus | reverse complement strand
AGGAATAACAGGGCAGGCAAGAGAGACAGCCCCAAGAGAACGAGGAACAAATTGCTCGTTTTGCTGTAGCCCTTGCTTACTTGTAAGCCTTCTCTCGACGTTTATCTTTGGCCTTCTTGCGCTTCTTGACCTTCTCGTACTTTTTTCCTTTTTGGATCACCTGAAAGCTCTTGTCTCGATCCGTCCCCGTTTCTCTTCCGTTTTGCTGCCGCTCCCTTCTGCACGGGGGTGGTCTCTTCTCAAGAGGCGGGTGCGGATGTGATTCTAACTACGCGGGCCCGTTCTAAAGTGCCGCCCCAGCTCGGCCGTATCTTCCCTGTCTTCGCCTCATCAGCCTACCAACGTGATCCCCGGACAGACTCCGCACTACTGAGCGCTTTTTAAAGCAAACTGGGCGGACAAGAGAAAGAGCCAGAAAAGAACGAGGCACAAACTGCCGGAATCTCTTGTCTCGCTCTTTCTCCGTTTCGCTTCTGTTTTGCTGTCGCTCCCTTCGGCGTGGCGATGTCCTCTTTTTCTGCTTCTTTGCTTTCCAGTCTTCCGGGGAGAGCCCTCCAAAGCAGAAGGAACTGATGCAGGCGGAAGCGCGTGTCTTTGAGGAGAGTGTTTTTCAGACTGCTGCTCCAGAACGGAACAGGGGCGCGAGTCTGCTCTGTGGCTGCGGAAGCGACGCACGTCTTCCCCTCCGGAGAGCGACGGCAGGTGGAGCCACCTGCTTTGGCAAGAAGGCTCGTGGCTTGGCCTGTCTTGTTGTGTTCGTCCTCCGCTTCGGGATCTGTATCGAGGCCGTTTTCCTGAGCTTCTGCCCTTACCTGGGCAGTTTCTGTCACGACGGGAAGACGTGCGCCTGCTTCCATTGCAGTGCCGCTGCTTCTGGCAGCTGTGCTTGTTTCTTTCCAGCCTGCAAGAGCGCCTCCTCTTGTGAGAATGACCGCCTGGTCCCCTTCCGTTTAGCTTCTCCCGCTCTTCGGTGCCAGAGCGCTCTCTCTTCCTCCGGCAGGGCTCCGGGGAAGGTTTTGGCGAGTCGCGTCTTTCGTCGGATGAAGGAACAGGCTTGCTTAGGTCCTCATCCTCCCGAGCGCTGCAGAGACCGTCAGGCTGCCACGCAGTCTGAGGTGCAGGCCGTTTGTTTGGAACGCTGAGAGCCATCTCCCGTTTCTCGGAGGGATCGAGAACGGAAGGCCTGGCAGTTGCCCAGGTTTGGACGCCAGCTGCTGGTAGAGCTGATGATGGCCTTTGGAGGGTGACACCATTGGGCTCCTCTTTCAGGGCTCCGTTTCTGTTGGAACCGTCGGAGCTCTGTATTTCAAAAGAAGAGAGTGTAAGAGGGCTCTGTGCAAACACACAGCTTTGAAAAGCCCTAAACACAAACCCCTCCTGCCAGATACTCCTACAGATTGCCTCGGGAGCTGAGCGGAAGGAAAACCACAACCCTGCTTTAGCTCGGAGTGCGAGGCCAAGGCGGGCGCTACTTTTCAGTCCTGCTTTTGGTTTTCTGCATATTGGAAGCAAATGAGCATCCTTTTTGAAAGCCCATCCAAACAGCTGAGCACGGATTAAAGATGTTCCTAAGTCTCGCTCTCTCGCTCTCCTCCTCTAAGCTTGACGTGTGTACGGATGTATGCGCGTCCATTTTTCCCCTTCACGCTGCCCCTGACAACCCGAGCATAACTGTTCAAGTGCTCAGGAAGAAGCCCTTTTGGTTTTGCTGTCTCAGCTAAAGGGACAGCACTAAAAAGAAGCCCAGCAATCCGGCCTTCTTGTCTTGATTTGAGCACGACCTGCCTCTACTTCCAGCGTCTCTCGGCGCTTCAGGAAGCGGAGCTGGAGGCAAAGAAGCAGCAGGGCTGCAAACAATTTAGCATTAGCCACTGTTTGAGTGATTCTGGCTGCAGCAGCAGGAGAGCTGTGAAGAAAGCTGCAGTGCGAGGAGGGGGGGGAAAACACAATGCAGACGCTACCTACCCCCCACCCCCACCCCACCCCCACCACCAAAAAAAAAAAAAGAGGAAAAGAAAGAGAAAAATCCCACTCTCATTTTGGTGCCTTCATCCTTCCCTCTCTCTCTCTTCCCTGCCAGTTACCTTCATCGTAGGAGGAGGAGGATGGGGTCCCGTAAATCCAGCCTGCTTATTATCAGCCCCCGGCTGAGCAAGGAACGAACGGGGAGAAGCTGGCACGGGTGTGTAAGAAGCGCCTTCTGCAGGTGTCTCACCGCGGCACCTTGGGAAACAACAGTGAGCTCAGTTGAGAGATGTTCTGTCAGCCTCCGCTTGGGCTAAGCCCCATCTTATCACGCTGTAGGAGCAGCTGATCGGCCATACTGAAAACGTAACCAAGACTACGAGCTGAAAATTAGGCGATGGTCTTCCTACCACGGCTGCCCCTTTCAGAGCAAGAACTCATCATCCTCACACCACCTCTGGCCTTAATTGTGCCTCTTTTCGGCATTCGCCTGCTACAGAGAGCGCCTCCGTAACAAGTTACGCGAGTGCAGCAGCTTAAGGCCAAGCAATGAAGGCCAAGAAAGGGCACGGGGACTTCCAGATTAGACAGAACGGAAGTCTACAAATAGCCCTTTCCTCCCGGGACAGAAAGAGAAACGCGTCAGAGGAGAAGAAGAGAAGCATCAGTAGCGTGAAAAGGAAACGCATGCTGAACCCACCTGACATAAAAAAGTAAATACGCCTGCTGGCTGAGAACGGTGCCGATGTTGCGAAGGACGACCGAGGCATCGTTCATCTCATACCACAGTCCGTTACTGGCCTGCAAATAAAGGCAGTGAGACATGGGACGAGTCCTTTCCCCCTAAGAAACAGTGGTTGCCGGTAGCCTTCTGGGGCAAGCCTCTCTTCACCAGCACAGGTTTTACCCTGCAAGAAACGAAGCTGATGCTTACCTTGGTGAAGCAGAAATAGTGTCCCGCGTGGCCGCTGCCACCTCTGTGCACCAGGACCGCATATAAGGCGTAGAGGACTGGTTCGCCGACTGGCTGAGACATGTATGCTCGAAGGTCCAAATACTCCGGATATTTCACGTGCTGAGGACAGAGCAAGAAGACCCCAAACTCATCTGGGAATACTTCACGAAAGAGCCGGAGAAAAACCCTGCTAAGAACACGGACCGGAAGTTGAGGCAGACCTTTCTTTGGCTCGTCAGAAAGAGGTCTTCCCAGGGACAACAGGTAACAATTTCAGGTGCAGAGAACCGTTCTCGGCAACATCAGCTCTTTAAGAGCAGAGCATATGCTTATCGTCCCACGGGAACTGTGCTGTTCCCCCAAGAGCAAGAGCCAGACCTACTTCTTGTACTGAGTCTTCCCAGACATCTACCGCCTCTGTACTTGCAGGCGGCAGACATTAACAGCTTTTCTAGAAGCGTGCTCTGCTCTGGGAAATCTCCCTCCCCAAGAGGACGGATTCGCTTCACAATTGTAGAGCTACCTTGCTAATCTTTCCGCCGGTGAAATCGGCAAATCTTTTCAGGGCTATGGTGAGAACGCTGGAAGAGCGATGGATCGTAAACCTCTTGGACGCAGCAACCATCTGTTCACACCTGCAAAGCGAGCACGGGCAAGTGTTTATAGGCATCTTTCCCTCCCCCGCCTCCCGCCAAAAGCCAAACACGTTTCCGCGTCTCTCGCACGCTCCTCCCAGTGCAATGCTCTGTCCTCGCGTAAGCGGGTGCTTCTTTTCAGAAAGCCACCCGCTGCCTTTCAGCCTTGCTCATGCAGAGACCGTAGCAGGATGCTTGAGGACACCGCGATACGCGCTGGGAAGGTTCTCTTTGGGCAGCCACACAAAAGCCTGAGTGCGCGTAGCCCGGCTGCGCGCCCCCCCCAAAAGCGAGGCTTGCCAACAACTCCTAACGCAGCAGGAAGGCGACTCTTCCCACTAGAGCGCGGTTCCAGAATGTAATGCAATGCCGGGGGATGTTCCCTGGTACGCAGAAGTGGCTCCTTCTAAGTCAAGCAGAATGACAAAGATGCCTCTCTTAAAAGCAAATGTACTGTTTGCCAAGCTCTGGGTGACTTCAGGGTATTAGCTCTACAACCAAAAGGTGCGCCTCGCTGTCTCGTTTGCCTGTCTCAATTGAGTCAAAGGCTAGCTCATGCTCTGAGACAGGCCCTACATTTCAGCCGGGCTCTCCTATTAAGATGTCGTTAGGAAGAATCTTACTTGCTGCATTTGTAGCAGTTTTCACCATCCAGCCGTTCAGGTCTCACAAATTCCTCCAGAGCTGCGGGGACAGAGGAGGCTGCCTGGATGCGGAAGAAAGCAGGGCACTGAGCTCCTGGAAACTCAAATCCCAACCCGCCCCGAGTATTTTGCCACAGGGCCTCCCTCCTTCACCCAGGGGGAGACCGTCGGCTTTAGAACGCCACAAGTGGCAAGAACAAACCCTCAGAGCTCGGGCCCTTCAGCCACCGATCCAAAACGGCTTACCTGTATCTCCAAAGGGATGTCGAGGAACGCCTCGTAGGACTCCGACACTGCTTGGCAGCTCAAGCACGTTACTGCAAGCCAAACAGCAGCACGTCACAAAATGTGAAGGAGACTCCCTTTGCCCGCTTAAACCGTTAAGACCCACTCCTCCCGTCACACCGTTAAGCTCTTTGCGACAAACGGGCACAAAGGCACCGAGCAGTTCTAAGGACAGTCCTCGTTTGAAAAAGTACCTCTGGAGCGCAGAAATCCTCCAAAGATTTGGTGAATGACCGTGGTAGCTTGCGACGACGCGTCCAAGCTGGAAACAAATTATCATCAGAGCTCAGAAGAGCCTGCTTGTCTACGAAAAGCCGGGACAAAGGTTTTCGCGTAGGGTAGGACACGAAGGCGACAAAAGCGCTCGAGAACACTGAAAGGTCGAGGTGTTTCTGCTTACTCGGTGCTTCCATTCAAACAAGCCATCTGCATAGCAGCCACGGTGCAGCGTAAGAATTCGTGAGCATCTTCCTGTCGGCCAAAATGGAAATGCTCCCCGATTCCTAATGAACACCAAGGGTACAAGGTCTAGCTCATCAAAAGGGACAGAACGCTTCCCTTTCTACAAGCGCTCTCTCGCCCTTAAAAAATTGAACTCTCCAAACCCTTTGCACCCGTGACATAGCCCTCTGAAAACGCAGACGTTTCTACAGAGGGAGAACGCCCTCTGCAATGACTTACGCCTAAGGTCCTTGAAGACAGCCGTAGGCTTGATGGCATCCTCAGAGCAGAGCAGGACCTGGTTAACGTGCGTTTCCATTGTACACATCATGCAGAAGCCTCGCTCGCGACCTGCCAAGAGTCAAGGAAGAACCCACCTCAGTCTGGTGAAAGACGCGCCCCTGTGGAAAACCCTAAGCAACAGCAACCTTGAAGTTGTAAGTGCAGCCTCTGCTCTCCGTTCTACGCTCTCTTCTCCTCAGCTGCCAAGAGCCCAGTCCGTGTGCATAAGCACTAGCCAGGAAGTCTGTAGTAGTAGCCCACATCTTCTGAGGAAGCACCTGCTAACGGACTGCTGCCAAGTCCTCTTTTGCCGGTAGCGTCCCAGGACTTTGCACGCCACAGAAGAGCACAACAGGCGAGGCAAGCCTATTTGACCCTGACGAAGCAGCCTTAAGAGAGACTGAGCGTTAGCTTCGGCGCGCTGCTCTCGGGTGAGCTACGCGATACGGCGCTAAGAATCCTTTGGGAGAAAGGGCAGGTTCAAGTAACGCGTGTGTAGGTACTTCCACCCTCCTTGCTCGCCAAAGGATGCTTAATTGCAAGACGTCTTGTAAACAAGGCGCCAACAGGGCCTAATTTCTCCGAGCATGGACTAAGACACCAGACCGGGAAGCACACAGGTGCCTGTGTCAGAACAGACCTACGTGCATACGACCAAAGGCCGCTAGGCTCCCATCGGTTCCACAGAAGAATAACTTCCAAAGAACACAAGCCCAAGGCTTGGAAAAATAAGGTCTGATTTGAGCCTCAATGAAACTCTGGGTTTCCAGACAGTCATCCCACAGAAATCTCTATCCGAGTTCACACCAGACTAGCTCACATCATTGCTTTCACGGCGGTCTGCCCTAGCTTCCGTCTTCCAACGGTTCAGCACTGACCACTCACAGCACTCGGGCGTTATGGAAACGCGGCTGGGAAGGACCGCTGAGAACCTGAGCTGCCCTCCTCCTGAACGTTATCATCTTTCTGCCAGTCGGAAACCCACGGGCCAAACATTCATGGAGCGCATCACTTCCCAATGCCCTTGATCTTTCACAGGAGGGAAGAAAGGATCCTTCCTTGACGTTTGAGCACAGTGCATTAAGTGAAAGCAAGCCCTCCATCAGCTAGCCTGAGCGCGTCGCAAAGGCACGATGAAAAGCCGGTGCGCGCCCCCCACCCCACCCCCCCACCCCACCCCCCTGCCCTGCCCCCCCCCTCACCCCCCCGCAGGGAAAATAGGACATTTCAGAGAGTCACTTCACAGAGTCGCTGTTCTGCTCTTTGACCTGCAGAGCTGTCCCAGAGGTTGCAAGCAACATGCTCGGAAGTACTCACACGACTGGCTGTGTTCCCTGGAAAGCATGTAATTGGCGAGAGGCGGAGTGTAGGTCAAACACTGTAGAACCGAGTTGAGGAAACACGTATTGCCCAGGTTGTGCAGTCCAGCTCCAACACTTTGCCTTTGCCGCCACTCCACAGAAATCTTCTCGGGTGGGAAAAGCATCCTTTGTGGCGGAGCAGGTCCGTCAGTAACGACTGCAAGAGAACGCTAGCGTCAAAGAGACTGCACCCCTTTGTTTTACGAACGGAGGCTGCAAAGGTAGTGTTCTGGACAGGAGCCCCCAGAAGAACCAGCTGTAATCGAGAACACGAGCACGTAGTCGAGACAGCCCATGCCTCAAGTTTGCTGCTCAGCACACAGCTGGGGAAAAGCGTTTACTCCTCTGTTTTCCTTTTCCTCCTGGGCAACCACTACTACTCGGGCTTCAGGAACTTCGGCCAAGTCCCTTCCATCTCGAGGCTCCGCTCTGCTTGTTAGTCTAATTCTTCTGTCCTTCTTCCTTAGCCTGACCTGAACCGCAAGCTCACGCTGGCAATTACATGGCAATACGTGGAGGAGCTAAGGCCAAAAAAGAGGCCAGCAACCCTCCGAGGAGCAGAGCTCTTTCCAGGCAGTGTTGCCTTCAACTGTCGGAGGCGCACACACCTGGAGAAGCCTGTGTATTGCCACAAAGCTCCCTCCCCAGCAGCCACCGCAGCTTGTCAACCTCGCACAGTTCAGCTTTGCAACGCTAGCCGCTCCCGCTGTCCCAGGGCAGTCACACCATTAACCTTTACTCTTGAAGTCTGTACTCACAGGAGTAGCTCCTTTCGGGGCCAGCTCCTGCAGCTGGTACCTGACCCCAGCTTGCAGAGCCTGACTTCATTTCTGTCGGACACGACTCCGACTCAAAAACAAACGCGCTCGGCTAGCCAGAAGGCGCGCTCAGCCCACGCTCGCTTCCGCCAGCGCGACTGCAAGCGCCCTGGCAGAGAGCGCGCCACGAGCTGCTGCGCCGCGGCCCTCTCTGCCGCACAGCGACCCCAGCTCTGTGGGCCATTGTGACGGCGGGCAGCTCGGCCAAGGAGGCGGCCAGCTCGCAGCAGCTGAGCGGGCCGGGCCCGATCCGGCGCACCCAATCGGATCGCAGCGTGCCAGTGGCAGGCGGGTGCTGGGGGCAGCATGGCCCCACCCCTCCTCATGAGGGGGAGGCCGCGGGGGAGGCGCGCTCACCTCGGCGCCCCAAGGGCCCCAAGGGCCCCAAGGGCCCCCGGGCGTCGCCCGCCCCGCGGCCTGCGGCCTGCGGCCGCTGCGCTGCCCCGCTGGCGGCAGGGGCGGGGGCTGGGCTCCCGCCCGCACAGCTGACACCTCTTTCCCGGGCCGAAGAAGCCGGACTAAGAAAAAAAAGCACGCTGCTGTCACCGTACCTGCTGTGCCGTTTGGGCTGCCCTGTTCCTGTTGGTGCGGGTTGTCTTTCCCACTCTTGTGGTGCCCCAAACTCTGTCCCTAAGACTTGTAGAGCACAACACCCGCTCTCCTCCAGCTCCCTTTTCCATGCATTTGGTCTAGGTCAGGAGGGGAAGCAAGCCCCTCATTCTGCACTACAGAGAAACACCTTCAACAGCCCTTAAGAGCAAGCCTGTTGGAAGACCCTGCAACGCCAAACAACTTTTAAGGCGTTCTTGGAGCAGCCGCACAATTTCACCTGTCTCCAGGAATTAGCGGAAAAGCCTGGCGCCATTACACGTTAGCACTAGTGCGCCTCCTCATCAGTGCGAGCACTGACTTGGACTTGGACTTTCTCTCTCCGGAAGGCTTTCCCAGGAACGGGGCTGCTCTCTCCTTGCGCCTTCTGGGACGAACTTAGTCCTGTACAATTGCCGCATAAGAGAGTCTTGACAGAACTAACGAGAGCAGCTATTTGACAAATACTTAGCGGGGGTAAGCCGCCTACGTTTCGCGGGCAGCTCCGGTGCTATGGAATTAACGCGTCAGTGTGTCCACAGCAGCTTTGGTTTGGGGGTTCTTCTCATACTGGATTGGGTGTTTTCCATCATTGCCCCAAGCGGTACTGCAGTTTGCCATGGAAAAGAGCGGCTCGACTCTAGATCGGTCTCCAGGCAAATTCAATTCGTTTTGCAATGCTGTAATCAGTCAAACTGCTCGAGCCGGGTGCCTCTTTCGAGGGACCCAGAACAAAAGAAGTCTGAAGAAACTGTCCTCCTTACAGTCTTAGTTCCCCGCCTGCCAGTGAAAGTCTCTTCCAGTCTTCTTTACTGAGTCAGTAAAGTCTCTTTCCTTCGGATCGGTTCACGTCTGCAGCCCGGGACGGTTGCTACGTTGCTGCTTCACGGTGCCTTCACTCGTTGCCGAAGGTTAACCGTTGCTTCTGCTCGTTCTGCTCTGGGTCCTTGAGGGCCGCTTCTAGCTGGTTTTGCAGTCCCATCAGCAGCAATGTCTTTCGCGTTCACTGCCGGTCAGTCCTGCGGCCTGCAGGCTTCATCTCCGTTAGGCCTCGCGCTCAGCTGGGCTAGAGCTAAATTAGCTCCCGTTTCTAACATAACAGTTATGCTAACTGAGGGACCAGTTTCTAACAGGTTCTACCTTGGCTCTTGGAGCTGCTCTGAGGGAAGGTTCCGGATCTGGAAGGGCAAAGCAATGCTTTTGAAGCCAGCCAGCATTTCATGCCAAAGAGAAGCAGGCATAGCCTGAGATGTCTCCAGGAGAGAGATGCTAACAGATTCCTGGCGCGGTGACACTACTTTCATTTGCGGGAGCTCTGTGCAGAGGGAACGGCTCTCTGTGACCGACTGCCCCCGCTCCCCCGCTGCTTTCTTCAAAGCACTCAGTGGCGGTAGCTTCTGTTTGGCTGAAGCTGGTCAGGCGAACACTCGCAGGCCTGGCACGGCAGAGCTGCTCCTGCGTGGGGCACGCTTGGAGGGTGCATTTGGCGTTTCCTCGGCGCTTGATAATGGAGAGCCTCACTGGGTAGGCAAGGTAGCACTGGGTAGGCAGGAAAGGTAACTCCCTGCCTGAAGTCCTGGGCTCCATAAATAATCCCTCCTACCTGCTCAGACGTCCAAGGCGGCTGCATGTCATAGTTTGCCTGTGAAACAGAGCAAAAGAGTCACCAGGTCTCTGAACTCTGTCAGGAGGAGCTGTGAGGAGGGGAAATCTCCTGGTTCCTGTGACTGTACAGGAGAGCAGACTTTTATCAGGCATAACCCGCAAGCAATCACCTTCCCTCTAACGTTGCCATTAACTCGGGCCACGGAGGGGCAGCGCAGGCGTTACTCTACCGGGAGAGGGTTAGTGTTCAGGGTTTGCCCTTTCGGTGTCCCGTTAGGGCCTAGCGCGTTTTGGCTAGGGGCTACGGGTTGGCACTCGCCTTTTCGGGGTAGGGATCGGGGGAGGCTTGGGGGAGGGTTCAGAGCTCTGCCTACGGCTGCTGGTAAGTGGTTAGGGCATGGGCTAGCCTTTTGGGCTCGGGCTAGGGCTCAGGGTGAGCCCGGTGTGGCAGGGACTTCAGGGGCGGGATCGGGGGGGGGCCTGGGGTGAGAGGGAGGCTAAGGGGTTACCAGGTTGGGCTTGGGCTGGGCGGAGAGGGTGTGGGGCTAGGGATTAGAGCAGGGGCTCGGGGGAGGGCTGGGTGGGGGGGAAGGGACTGGGGTCAGGGCAGGGCTTCAGGGTTGGGGTTAGCGGCAGGCAGGGCAGGGCAGGACAGGGCAGGCCAGGGGCCTAAGCAAAGGGCTCTCACAGGCCCTGTGCCATGCGCGCCGCCCTCACCGCAGGGCCCCTCACCGCCCCCAGCTCTGCCGTCTGCGTGGGCGCAGCTCTCCGGAGGCCGCCCTGCGTGCCCTGGCGCACCTGCCTCTAGCGCTGGTGGGCAGCGTCTGGGGCCGGCGTGCGGAGGCCGGGGCTGGCATCAGGCTCGGGGCTGGCACCGAGAGGGCGGGCGGGGAGCGAGCGAGCGAGCGAGCCCCGCGCCTTCCCCGCCACGCTGCCCGGGTCGCCGCCTGCCTGCCAGGCCCCGGCCATCTGCGCGCTGGCTGGCCGAGCAGCAAGCGGTGGGCGGGAGGGGCGGGGCGGGGTGGGGCGGGCCGAGCAGCAAGCGGTGGGCGGGAGGGGAGGGGCGGGGCGCCCCAGGAGCGACATGCAGCCCACCCAGTGGCGCTGCCGCCCGGGCCAAGGGCTGGTGCTGGTGCTGCTGGGCCGGCCGGGCCCCTGGGGGCCCGGGGGGCCCGCGGGCAGCGGCAGGGGTGCCTGCTCCGGGGCTGCGCTGGCCCGGTGCTGGCCCTGGCACGGGCCGCCTGCCCCCGTGCCCCCGCGCTAGGCCGCGGCACGGCCCACCTGTGCCCGGTGGGCCCCGCTTTGCTCCATCCCTCCCCAGTTCGGTGTGTCTGGTGCCTTTGCCTTGGCTGCCGTGGCCACGCGTGGCTGTGTCGCCGGGACTGCCTGCGTGCCAGTGGCCCTGCGCCCCAAAGTGCCCCCTCGCTAGCCAGCTGGGCCTGACTGGATTTCCCTTTGCCTTATGCAGTTGCTCGACATCTTTTTTTTTTTTCTTTTTCTTTTCCCTTTAGCCTCGCTTCCTCCACCCAGCCCCAGTGAAGCACAAGCAGCTTCTGATCAGACGTGCTGACACTTGACCTGCCCGAGCAGCAGAGTGGCTTGCTGCTCGCACTCCTGCCACGCGCTCCCACGGCGCCCCATTCGGGCCTTAGCTCCTGCCAGGCCTGGGGCGCCAGCGGGAGCTCTGCTACCCATCGGCATTACCGGCACCTTTGGAAAAAAGCACGCCTAATGGAAGCGAACGGGGGAAAAAAGTTGCTTCTTTGCGTGGTAAAATTCCGTACAGAAGTCTGAAGCACCGCTAAGGACTGGCTTTTGGTTTGATGGTCATTTTATTGTTTTGAGAATCAAAACAAGCTTTTCAAGCTTGGCTTGGCAATGTTATTGTTTTGAGCATGGCGATCTGTTGCTTTTGGTGGTAAGTTGCGGTGCTGGCGGCAAGGTTAGTCAGAGTCCTGAAGGCTCCCGCCAGCAAGCTCGGCATCGGAAAGGCAAGAGGCAGCAGGGTCACTCCCTGTCATGACATTCAGCCCAAGCCCATCTGCTCAGCGGTTTGCTTTTCTAGAAAGCAAAGACCCGAGCCTGCGCACAGCTCGACGTGCGCCGTGACTCCGGCACTGAACGGGCTCGAGAGGAAGGCGGCCAAAAGCCTGCACGGGAAGGCTGCCCGTGGCGTTGTCTGCCGCCACGGTTTCTGGCTTGCTCACGTACAAAGCCGTCTGCAGGAAGGGATTCTTCCTTCTCCTCCCGTGTGTGCTTCTGGAAACGAGGATCTGAGCGTTCCAAGAAGCTCTCCAGCTTCTTGAGGGGGGTCTCCTCTTTTCCTGACGCTTGCCATTGTCCACGGGGAGCTCAGAGAAACCCAAGTCCTACTGTCTGAAGGAAACAGGCAAGTTAAGAACAGAAAAAACAGGGGTGGCACTTGATGCCTCTACGGGACTGTCTCGTATCATACATTTCTACTGCAGGGGCTGATGTGCAGCGCATCAGCTGCCCTGCGGTTAATTTCCGTACGTCTGCCTTACTAGGAAGCGTAAACCCTGAGAGGTCGAGCGGGCATTAGGTCCTGGCTTGTAGACAAATCGTTAATCAAGGCTAGTTCCGGAATACGAGCACCTGAAAACAGTCACTCTCGTAGCCTTCCCAAGAACTGCGCGCAGATGGCATTCTGACCATGTGGTCCTGATCTAAAGGTTTAATGCAAGTCGGCAGTATCTTCCCTAGCCTCTCTGGATCAAGCTGTCAACGCGACCCCCAGAGAGAGTCCCCCCGCCCGCCCCTAAAGAGCTTGGAAGGAATAACAGGGCAGGCAAGAGAGACAGCCCCAAGAGAACGAGGAACAAATTGCTCGTTTTGCTGTAGCCCTTGCTTACTTGTAAGCCTTCTCTCGACGTTTATCTTTGGCCTTCTTGCGCTTCTTGACCTTCTCGTACTTTTTTCCTTTTTGGATCACCTGAAAGCTCTTGTCTCGATCCGTCCCCGTTTCTCTTCCGTTTTGCTGCCGCTCCCTTCTGCACGGGGGTGGTCTCTTCTCAAGAGGCGGGTGCGGATGTGATTCTAACTACGCGGGCCCGTTCTAAAGTGCCGCCCCAGCTCGGCCGTATCTTCCCTGTCTTCGCCTCATCAGCCTACCAACGTGATCCCCGGACAGACTCCGCACTACTGAGCGCTTTTTAAAGCAAACTGGGCGGACAAGAGAAAGAGCCAGAAAAGAACGAGGCACAAACTGCCGGAATCTCTTGTCTCGCTCTTTCTCCGTTTCGCTTCTGTTTTGCTGTCGCTCCCTTCGGCGTGGCGATGTCCTCTTTTTCTGCTTCTTTGCTTTCCAGTCTTCCGGGGAGAGCCCTCCAAAGCAGAAGGAACTGACGCAGGCGGAAGCGCGTGTCTTTGAGGAGAGTGTTTTTCAGACTGCTGCTCCGGAACGGAACAGGGGCGCGAGTCTGCTCTGTGGCTGCGGAAGCGACGCACGTCTTCCCCTCCGGAGAGCGACGGCAGGTGGAGCCACCTGCTTTGGCAAGAAGGCTCGTGGCTTGGCCTGTCTTGTTGTGTTCGTCCTCCGCTTCGGGATCTGTATCGAGGCCGTTTTCCTGAGCTTCTGCCCTTACCTGGGCAGTTTCTGTCACGACGGGAAGACGTGCGCCTGCTTCCATTGCAGTGCCGCTGCTTCTGGCAGCTGTGCTTGTTTCTTTCCAGCCTGCAAGAGCGCCTCCTCTTGTGAGAATGACCGCCTGGTCCCCTTCCGTTTAGCTTCTCCCGCTCTTCGGTGCCAGAGCGCTCTCTCTTCCTCCGGCAGGGCTCCGGGGAAGGTTTTGGCGAGTCGCGTCTTTCGTCGGATGAAGGAACAGGCTTGCTTAGGTCCTCATCCTCCCGAGCGCTGCAGAGACCGTCAGGCTGCCACGCAGTCTGAGGTGCAGGCCGTTTGTTTGGAACGCTGAGAGCCATCTCCCGTTTCTCGGAGGGATCGAGAACGGAAGGCCTGGCAGTTGCCCAGGTTTGGACGCCAGCTGCTGGTAGAGCTGATGATGGCCTTTGGAGGGTGACACCATTGGGCTCCTCTTTCAGGGCTCCGTTTCTGTTGGAACCGTCTGAGCTCTGTATTTCAAAAGAAGAGAGTGTAAGAGGGCTCTGTGCAAACACACAGCTTTGAAAAGCCCTAAACACAAACCCCTCCTGCCAGATACTCCTACAGATTGCCTCGGGAGCTGAGCGGAAGGAAAACCACAACCCTGCTTTAGCTCGGAGTGCGAGGCCAAGGCGGGTGCTACTTTTCAGTCCTGCTTTTGGTTTTCTGCATATTGGAAGCAAATGAGCATCCTTTTTGAAAGCCCATCCAAACAGCTGAGCACGGATTAAAGATGTTCCTAAGTCTCGCTCTCTCGCTCTCCTCCTCTAAGCTTGACGTGTGTACGGATGTATGCGCGTCCATTTTTCCCCTTCACGCTGCCCCTGACAACCCGAGCATAACTGTTCAAGTGCTCAGGAAGAAGCCCTTTTGGTTTTGCTGTCTCAGCTAAAGGGACAGCACTAAAAAGAAGCCCAGCAATCCGGCCTTCTTGTCTTGATTTGAGCACGACCTGCCTCTACTTCCAGCGTCTCTCGGCGCTTCAGGAAGCGGAGCTGGAGGCAAAGAAGCAGCAGGGCTGCAAACAATTTAGCATTAGCCACTGTTTGAGTGATTCTGGCTGCAGCAGCAGGAGAGCTGTGAAGAAAGCTGCAGTGCGAGGAGGGGGGGGAAAACACAATGCAGACGCTACCTACCCCCCACCCCCACCCCACCCCCACCCCCACCACCAAAAAAAAAAAAAGAGGAAAAGAAAGAGAAAAATCCCACTCTCATTTTGGTGCCTTCATCCTTCCCTCTCTCTCTCTTCCCTGCCAGTTACCTTCATCGTAGGAGGAGGAGGATGGGGTCCCGTAAATCCAGCCTGCTTATTATCAGCCCCCGGCTGAGCAAGGAACGAACGGGGAGAAGCTGGCACGGGTGTGTAAGAAGCGCCTTCTGCAGGTGTCTCACCGCGGCACCTTGGGAAACAACAGTGAGCTCAGTTGAGAGATGTTCTGTCAGCCTCCGCTTGGGCTAAGCCCCATCCTATCACACTGTAGGAGCAGCTGATCGGCCATACTGAAAACGTAACCAAGACTACGAGCTGAAAATTAGGCGATGGTCTTCCTACCACGGCTGCCCCTTTCAGAGCAAGAACTCATCATCCTCACACCACCTCTGGCCTTAATTGTGCCTCTTTTCGGCATTCGCCTGCTACAGAGAGCGCCTCCGTAACAAGTTACGCGAGTGCAGCAGCTTAAGGCCAAGCAATGAAGGCCAAGAAAGGGCACGGGGACTTCCAGATTAGACAGAACGGAAGTCTACAAATAGCCCTTTCCTCCCGGGACAGAAAGAGAAACGCGTCAGAGGAGAAGAAGAGAAGCATCAGTAGCGTGAAAAGGAAACGCATGCTGAACCCACCTGACATAAAAAAGTAAATACGCCTGCTGGCTGAGAACGGTGCCGATGTTGCGAAGGACGACCGAGGCATCGTTCATCTCATACCACAGTCCGTTACTGGCCTGCAAATAAAGGCAGTGAGACATGGGACGAGTCCTTTCCCCCTAAAAAACAGTGGTTGCCGGTAGCCTTCTGGGGCAAGCCTCTCTTCACCAGCACAGGTTTTACCCTGCAAGAAACGAAGCTGATGCTTACCTTGGTGAAGCAGAAATAGTGTCCCGCGTGGCCGCTGCCACCTCTGTGCACCAGGACCGCATATAAGGCGTAGAGGACTGGTTCGCCGACTGGCTGAGACATGTATGCTCGAAGGTCCAAATACTCCGGATATTTCACGTGCTGAGGACAGAGCAAGAAGACCCCAAACTCATCTGGGAATACTTCACGAAAGAGCCGGAGAAAAACCCTGCTAAGAACACGGACCGGAAGTTGAGGCAGACCTTTCTTTGGCTCGTCAGAAAGAGGTCTTCCCAGGGACAACAGGTAACAATTTCAGGTGCAGAGAACCGTTCTCGGCAACATCAGCTCTTTAAGAGCAGAGCATATGCTTATCGTCCCACGGGAACTGTGCTGTTCCCCCAAGAGCAAGAGCCAGACCTACTTCTTGTACTGAGTCTTCCCAGACATCTACCGCCTCTGTACTTGCAGGCGGCAGACATTAACAGCTTTTCTAGAAGCGTGCTCTGCTCTGGGAAATCTCCCTCCCCAAGAGGACGGATTCGCTTCACAATTGTAGAGCTACCTTGCTAATCTTTCCGCCGGTGAAATCGGCAAATCTTTTCAGGGCTATGGTGAGAACGCTGGAAGAGCGATGGATCGTAAACCTCTTGGACGCAGCAACCATCTGTTCACACCTGCAAAGCGAGCACGGGCAAGTGTTTATAGGCATCTTTCCCTCCCCCGCCTCCCGCCAAAAGCCAAACACGTTTCCGCGTCTCTCGCACGCTCCTCCCAGTGCAATGCTCTGTCCTCGCGTAAGCGGGTGCTTCTTTTCAGAAAGCCACCCGCTGCCTTTCAGCCTTGCTCATGCAGAGACCGTAGCAGGATGCTTGAGGACACCGCGATACGCGCTGGGAAGGTTCTCTTTGGGCAGCCACACAAAAGCCTGAGTGCGCGTAGCCCGGCTGCGCGCCCCCCCCAAAAGCGAGGCTTGCCAACAACTCCTAACGCAGCAGGAAGGCGACTCTTCCCACTAGAGCGCGGTTCCAGAATGTAATGCAATGCCGGGGGATGTTCCCTGGTACGCAGAAGTGGCTCCTTCTAAGTCAAGCAGAATGACAAAGATGCCTCTCTTAAAAGCAAATGTACTGTTTGCCAAGCTCTGGGTGACTTCAGGGTATTAGCTCTACAACCAAAAGGTGCGCCTCGCTGTCTCGTTTGCCTGTCTCAATTGAGTCAAAGGCTAGCTCATGCTCTGAGACAGGCCCTACATTTCAGCCGGGCTCTCCTATTAAGATGTCGTTAGGAAGAATCTTACTTGCTGCATTTGTAGCAGTTTTCACCATCCAGCCGTTCAGGTCTCACAAATTCCTCCAGAGCTGCGGGGACAGAGGAGGCTGCCTGGATGCGGAAGAAAGCAGGGCACTGAGCTCCTGGAAACTCAAATCCCAACCCGCCCCGAGTATTTTGCCACAGGGCCTCCCTCCTTCACCCAGGGGGAGACCGTCGGCTTTAGAACGCCACAAGTGGCAAGAACAAACCCTCAGAGCTCGGGCCCTTCAGCCACCGATCCAAAACGGCTTACCTGTATCTCCAAAGGGATGTCGAGGAACGCCTCGTAGGACTCCGACACTGCTTGGCAGCTCAAGCACGTTACTGCAAGCCAAACAGCAGCACGTCACAAAATGTGAAGGAGACTCCCTTTGCCCGCTTAAACCGTTAAGACCCACTCCTCCCGTCACACCGTTAAGCTCTTTGCGACAAACGGGCACAAAGGCACCGAGCAGTTCTAAGGACAGTCCTCGTTTGAAAAAGTACCTCTGGAGCGCAGAAATCCTCCAAAGATTTGGTGAATGACCGTGGTAGCTTGCGACGACGCGTCCAAGCTGGAAACAAATTATCATCAGAGCTCAGAAGAGCCTGCTTGTCTACGAAAAGCCGGGACAAAGGTTTTCGCGTAGGGTAGGACACGAAGGCGACAAAAGCGCTCGAGAACACTGAAAGGTCGAGGTGTTTCTGCTTACTCGGTGCTTCCATTCAAACAAGCCATCTGCATAGCAGCCACGGTGCAGCGTAAGAATTCGTGAGCATCTTCCTGTCGGCCAAAATGGAAATGCTCCCCGATTCCTAATGAACACCAAGGGTACAAGGTCTAGCTCATCAAAAGGGACAGAACGCTTCCCTTTCTACAAGCGCTCTCTCGCCCTTAAAAAATTGAACTCTCCAAACCCTTTGCACCCGTGACATAGCCCTCTGAAAACGCAGACGTTTCTACAGAGGGAGAACGCCCTCTGCAATGACTTACGCCTAAGGTCCTTGAAGACAGCCGTAGGCTTGATGGCATCCTCAGAGCAGAGCAGGACCTGGTTAACGTGCGTTTCCATTGTACACATCATGCAGAAGCCTCGCTCGCGACCTGCCAAGAGTCAAGGAAGAACCCACCTCAGTCTGGTGAAAGACGCGCCCCTGTGGAAAACCCTAAGCAACAGCAACCTTGAAGTTGTAAGTGCAGCCTCTGCTCTCCGTTCTACGCTCTCTTCTCCTCAGCTGCCAAGAGCCCAGTCCGTGTGCATAAGCACTAGCCAGGAAGTCTGTAGTAGTAGCCCACATCTTCTGAGGAAGCACCTGCTAACGGACTGCTGCCAAGTCCTCTTTTGCCGGTAGCGTCCCAGGACTTTGCACGCCACAGAAGAGCACAACAGGCGAGGCAAGCCTATTTGACCCTGACGAAGCAGCCTTAAGAGAGACTGAGCGTTAGCTTCGGCGCGCTGCTCTCGGGTGAGCTACGCGATACGGCGCTAAGAATCCTTTGGGAGAAAGGGCAGGTTCAAGTAACGCGTGTGTAGGTACTTCCACCCTCCTTGCTCGCCAAAGGATGCTTAATTGCAAGACGTCTTGTAAACAAGGCGCCAACAGGGCCTAATTTCTCCGAGCATGGACTAAGACACCAGACCGGGAAGCACACAGGTGCCTGTGTCAGAACAGACCTACGTGCATACGACCAAAGGCCGCTAGGCTCCCATCGGTTCCACAGAAGAATAACTTCCAAAGAACACAAGCCCAAGGCTTGGAAAAATAAGGTCTGATTTGAGCCTCAATGAAACTCTGGGTTTCCAGACAGTCATCCCACAGAAATCTCTATCCGAGTTCACACCAGACTAGCTCACATCATTGCTTTCACGGCGGTCTGCCCTAGCTTCCGTCTTCCAACGGTTCAGCACTGACCACTCACAGCACTCGGGCGTTATGGAAACGCGGCTGGGAAGGACCGCTGAGAACCTGAGCTGCCCTCCTCCTGAACGTTATCATCTTTCTGCCAGTCGGAAACCCACGGGCCAAACATTCATGGAGCGCATCACTTCCCAATGCCCTTGATCTTTCACAGGAGGGAAGAAAGGATCCTTCCTTGACGTTTGAGCACAGTGCATTAAGTGAAAGCAAGCCCTCCATCAGCTAGCCTGAGCGCGTCGCAAAGGCACGATGAAAAGCCGGTGCGCGCCCCCCACCCCACCCCCCCACCCCACCCCCCTGCCCTGCCCCCCCCCTCACCCCCCCGCAGGGAAAATAGGACATTTCAGAGAGTCACTTCACAGAGTCGCTGTTCTGCTCTTTGACCTGCAGAGCTGTCCCAGAGGTTGCAAGCAACATGCTCGGAAGTACTCACACGACTGGCTGTGTTCCCTGGAAAGCATGTAATTGGCGAGAGGCGGAGTGTAGGTCAAACACTGTAGAACCGAGTTGAGGAAACACGTATTGCCCAGGTTGTGCAGTCCAGCTCCAACACTTTGCCTTTGCCGCCACTCCACAGAAATCTTCTCGGGTGGGAAAAGCATCCTTTGTGGCGGAGCAGGTCCGTCAGTAACGACTGCAAGAGAACGCTAGCGTCAAAGAGACTGCACCCCTTTGTTTTACGAACGGAGGCTGCAAAGGTAGTGTTCTGGACAGGAGCCCCCAGAAGAACCAGCTGTAATCGAGAACACGAGCACGTAGTCGAGACAGCCCATGCCTCAAGTTTGCTGCTCAGCACACAGCTGGGGAAAAGCGTTTACTCCTCTGTTTTCCTTTTCCTCCTGGGCAACCACTACTACTCGGGCTTCAGGAACTTCGGCCAAGTCCCTTCCATCTCGAGGCTCCGCTCTGCTTGTTAGTCTAATTCTTCTGTCCTTCTTCCTTAGCCTGACCTGAACCGCAAGCTCACGCTGGCAATTACATGGCAATACGTGGAGGAGCTAAGGCCAAAAAAGAGGCCAGCAACCCTCCGAGGAGCAGAGCTCTTTCCAGGCAGTGTTGCCTTCAACTGTCGGAGGCGCACACACCTGGAGAAGCCTGTGTATTGCCACAAAGCTCCCTCCCCAGCAGCCACCGCAGCTTGTCAACCTCGCACAGTTCAGCTTTGCAACGCTAGCCGCTCCCGCTGTCCCAGGGCAGTCACACCATTAACCTTTACTCTTGAAGTCTGTACTCACAGGAGTAGCTCCTTTCGGGGCCAGCTCCTGCAGCTGGTACCTGACCCCAGCTTGCAGAGCCTGACTTCATTTCTGTCGGACACGACTCCGACTCAAAAACAAACGCGCTCGGCTAGCCAGAAGGCGCGCTCAGCCCACGCTCGCTTCCGCCAGCGCGACTGCAAGCGCCCTGGCAGAGAGCGCGCCACGAGCTGCTGTGCCGCGGCCCTCTCTGCCGCACAGCGACCCCAGCTCTGTGGGCCATTGTGACGGCGGGCAGCTCGGCCAAGGAGGCGGCCGGCTCGCAGCAGCTGAGCGGGCCGGGCCCGATCCGGCGCACCCAATCGGATCGCAGCGTGCCAGTGGCAGGCGGGTGCTGGGGGCAGCATGGCCCCAACCCTCCTCATGAGGGGGAGGCCGCGGGGGAGGCGCGCTCACCTCGGCGCCCCAAGGGCAGCCCCCGCCCCAAGGGCCCCAAGGGCCCCAAGGGCCCCCGGGCGTCGCCCGCCCCGCGGCCTGCGGCCTGCGGCCGCTGCGCTGCCCCGCTGGCGGCAGGGGCGGGGGCTGGGCTCCCGCCCGCACAGCTGACACCTCTTTCCCGGGCTGAAGAAGCCGGACTAAGAAAAAAAAGCACGCTGCTGTCACCGTACCTGCTGTGCCGTTTGGGCTGCCCTGTTCCTGTTGGTGCGGGTTGTCTTTCCCACTCTTGTGGTGCCCCAAACTCTGTCCCTAAGACTTGTAGAGCACAACACCCGCTCTCCTCCAGCTCCCTTTTCCATGCATTTGGTCTAGGTCAGGAGGGGAAGCAAGCCCCTCATTCTGCACTACAGAGAAACACCTTCAACAGCCCTTAAGAGCAAGCCTGTTGGAAGACCCTGCAACGCCAAACAACTTTTAAGGCGTTCTTGGAGCAGCCGCACAATTTCACCTGTCTCCAGGAATTAGCGGAAAAGCCTGGCGCCATTACACGTTAGCACTAGTGCGCCTCCTCATCAGTGCGAGCACTGACTTGGACTTGGACTTTCTCTCTCCGGAAGGCTTTCCCAGGAACGGGGCTGCTCTCTCCTTGCGCCTTCTGGGACGAACTTAGTCCTGTACAATTGCCGCATAAGAGAGTCTTGACAGAACTAACGAGAGCAGCTATTTGACAAATACTTACCGGGGGTAAGCCGCCTACGTTTCGCGGGCAGCTCCGGTGCTATGGAATTAACGCGTCAGTGTGTCCACAGCAGCTTTGGTTTGGGGGTTCTTCTCATACTGGATTGGGTGTTTTCCATCATTGCCCCAAGCGGTACTGCAGTTTGCCATGGAAAAGAGCGGCTCGACTCTAGATCGGTCTCCAGGCAAATTCAATTCGTTTTGCAATGCTGTAATCAGTCAAACTGCTCGAGCCGGGTGCCTCTTTCGAGGGACCCAGAACAAAAGAAGTCTGAAGAAACTGTCCTCCTTACAGTCTTAGTTCCCCACCTGCCAGTGAAAGTCTCTTCCAGTCTTCTTTACTGAGTCAGTAAAGTCTCTTTCCTTCGGATCGGTTCACGTCTGCAGCCCGGGACGGTTGCTACGTTGCTGCTTCACGGTGCCTTCACTCGTTGCCGAAGGTTAACCGTTGCTTCTGCTCGTTCTGCTCTGGGTCCTTGAGGGCCGCTTCTAGCTGGTTTTGCAGTCCCATCAGCAGCAATGTCTTTCGCGTTCACTGCCGGTCAGTCCTGCGGCCTGCAGGCTTCATCTCCGTTAGGCCTCGCGCTCAGCTGGGCTAGAGCTAAATTAGCTCCCGTTTCTAACATAACAGTCATGCTAACTGAGGGACCAGTTTCTAACAGGTTCTACCTTGGCTCTTGGAGCTGCTCTGAGGGAAGGTTCCGGATCTGGAAGGGCAAAGCAATGCTTTTGAAGCCAGCCAGCATTTCATGCCAAAGAGAAGCAGGCATAGCCTGAGATGTCTCCAGGAGAGAGATGCTAACAGATTCCTGGCGCGGTGACACTACTTTCATTTGCGGGAGCTCTGTGCAGAGGGAACGGCTCTCTGTGACCGACTGCCCCCGCTCCCCCGCTGCTTTCTTCAAAGCACTCAGTGGCGGTAGCTTCTGTTTGGCTGAAGCTGGTCAGGCGAACACTCGCAGGCCTGGCACGGCAGAGCTGCTCCTGCGTGGGGCACGCTTGGAGGGTGCATTTGGCGTTTCCTCGGCGCTTGATAATGGAGAGCCTCACTGGGTAGGCAAGGTAGCACTGGGTAGGCAGGAAAGGTAACTCCCTGCCTGAAGTCCTGGGCTCCATAAATAATCCCTCCTACCTGCTCAGACGTCCAAGGCGGCTGCATGTCATAGTTTGCCTGTGAAACAGAGCAAAAGAGTCACCAGGTCTCTGAACTCTGTCAGGAGGAGCTGTGAGGAGGGGAAATCTCCTGGTTCCTGTGACTGTACAGGAGAGCAGACTTTTATCAGGCATAACCCGCAAGCAATCACCTTCCCTCTAACGTTGCCATTAACTCGGGCCACGGAGGGGCAGCGCAGGCGTTACTCTACCGGGAGAGGGTTAGTGTTCAGGGTTTGCCCTTTCGGTGTCCCGTTAGGGCCTAGCGCGTTTTGGCTAGGGGCTACGGGTTGGCACTCGCCTTTTCGGGGTAGGGATCGGGGGAGGCTTGGGGGAGGGTTCAGAGCTCTGCCTACGGCTGCTGGTAAGTGGTTAGGGCATGGGCTAGCCTTTTGGGCTCGGGCTAGGGCTCAGGGTGAGCCCGGTGTGGCAGGGACTTCAGGGGCGGGATCGGGGGGGGGCCTGGGGTGAGAGGGAGGCTAAGGGGTTACCAGGTTGGGCTTGGGCTGGGCGGAGAGGGTGTGGGGCTAGGGATTAGAGCAGGGGCTCGGGGGAGGGCTGGGTGGGGGGGAAGGGACTGGGGTCAGGGCAGGGCTTCAGGGTCGGGGTTAGCGGCAGGCAGGGCAGGGCAGGACAGGGCAGGCCAGGGGCCTAAGCAAAGGGCTCTCACAGGCCCTGTGCCATGCACGCCGCCCTCACCGCAGGGCCCCTCACCGCCCCCAGCTCTGCCGTCTGCGTGGGCGCAGCTCTCCGGAGGCCGCCCTGCGTGCCCTGGCGCACCTGCCTCTAGCGCTGGTGGGCAGCGTCTGGGGCCGGCGTGCGGAGGCCGGGGCTGGCGTCAGGCTCGGGGCTCGGGGCTGGCACCGAGAGGGCGGGCGGGGAGCGAGCGAGCGAGCGAGCCCCGCGCCTTCCCCGCCACGCTGCCCGGGTCGCCGCCTGCCTGCCAGGCCCCGGCCATCTGCGCGCTGGCTGGCCGAGCAGCAAGTGGTGGGCGAGAGGGGTGGGGCGGGGTGGGGCGGGCCGAGCAGCAAGCGGTGGGCGGGAGGGGAGGGGCGGGGCGCCCCAGGAGCAACATGCAGCCCACCCAGTGGCGCTGCCGCCCGGGCCAAGGGCTGGTGCTGGTGCTGCTGGGCCGGCCGGGCCCCTGGGGGCCCGGGGGGCCCGCGGGCAGCGGCAGGGGTGCCTGCTCCGGGGCTGCGCTGGCCCGGTGCTGGCCCTGGCACGGGCCGCCTGCCCCCGTGCCCCCGCGCTAGGCCGCGGCACGGCCCACCTGTGCCCGGTGGGCCCCGCTTTGCTCCATCCCTCCCCAGTTCGGTGTGTCTGGTGCCTTTGCCTTGGCTGCCGTGGCCACGCGTGGCTGTGTCGCCGGGACTGCCTGCGTGCCAGTGGCCCTGCGCCCCAAAGTGCCCCCTCGCTAGCCAGCTGGGCCTGACTGGATTTCCCTTTGCCTTATGCAGTTGCTCGACATCTTTTTTTTTTTTCTTTTTCTTTTCCCTTTAGCCTCGCTTCCTCCACCCAGCCCCAGTGAAGCACAAGCAGCTTCTGATCAGACGTGCTGACACTTGACCTGCCCGAGCAGCAGAGTGGCTTGCTGCTCGCACTCCTGCCACGCGCTCCCACGGCGCCCCATTCGGGCCTTAGCTCCTGCCAGGCCTGGGGCGCCAGCGGGAGCTCTGCTACCCATCGGCATTACCGGCACCTTTGGAAAAAAGCACGCCTAATGGAAGCGAACGGGGGAAAAAAGTTGCTTCTTTGCGTGGTAAAATTCCGTACAGAAGTCTGAAGCACCGCTAAGGACTGGCTTTTGGTTTGATGGTCATTTTATTGTTTTGAGAATCAAAACAAGCTTTTCAAGCTTGGCTTGGCAATGTTATTGTTTTGAGCATGGCGATCTGTTGCTTTTGGTGGTAAGTTGCGGTGCTGGCGGCAAGGTTAGTCAGAGTCCTGAAGGCTCCCGCCAGCAAGCTCGGCATCGGAAAGGCAAGAGGCAGCAGGGTCACTCCCTGTCATGACATTCAGCCCAAGCCCATCTGCTCAGCGGTTTGCTTTTCTAGAAAGCAAAGACCCGAGCCTGCGCACAGCTCGACGTGCGCCGTGACTCCGGCACTGAACGGGCTCGAGAGGAAGGCGGCCAAAAGCCTGCACGGGAAGGCTGCCCGTGGCGTTGTCTGCCGCCACGGTTTCTGGCTTGCTCACGTACAAAGCCGTCTGCAGGAAGGGATTCTTCCTTCTCCTCCCGTGTGTGCTTCTGGAAACGAGGATCTGAGCGTTCCAAGAAGCTCTCCAGCTTCTTGAGGGGGGTCTCCTCTTTTCCTGACGCTTGCCATTGTCCACGGGGAGCTCAGAGAAACCCAAGTCCTACTGTCTGAAGGAAACAGGCAAGTTAAGAACAGAAAAAACAGGGGTGGCACTTGATGCCTCTACGGGACTGTCTCGTATCATACATTTCTACTGCAGGGGCTGATGTGCAGCGCATCAGCTGCCCTGCGGTTAATTTCCGTACGTCTGCCTTACTAGGAAGCGTAAACCCTGAGAGGTCGAGTGGGCATTAGGTCCTGGCTTGTAGACAAATCGTTAATCAAGGCTAGTTCCGGAATACGAGCACCTGAAAACAGTCACTCTCGTAGCCTTCCCAAGAACTGCGCGCAGATGGCATTCTGACCATGTGGTCCTGATCTAAAGGTTTAATGCAAGTCGGCAGTATCTTCCCTAGCCTCTCTGGATCAAGCTGTCAACGCGACCCCCAGAGAGAGTCCCCCCGCCCGCCCCTAAAGAGCTTGGAAGGAATAACAGGGCAGGCAAGAGAGACAGCCCCAAGAGAACGAGGAACAAATTGCTCGTTTTGCTGTAGCCCTTGCTTACTTGTAAGCCTTCTCTTGACGTTTATCTTTGGCCTTCTTGCGCTTCTTGACCTTCTCGTACTTTTTTCCTTTTTGGATCACCTGAAAGCTCTTGTCTCGATCCGTCCCCGTTTCTCTTCCGTTTTGCTGCCGCTCCCTTCTGCACGCGGGTGGTCTCTTCTCAAGAGGCGGGTGCGGATGTGATTCTAACTACGCGGGCCCGTTCTAAAGTGCCGCCCCAGCTCGGCCGTATCTTCCCTGTCTTCGCCTCATCAGCCTACCAACGTGGTCCCCGGACAGACTCCGCACTACTGAGCGCTTTTTAAAGCAAACTGGGCGGACAAGAGAAAGAGCCAGAAAAGAACGAGGCACAAACTGCCGGAATCTCTTGTCTCGCTCTTTCTCCGTTTCGCTTCTGTTTTGCTGTCGCTCCCTTCGGCGTGGCGATGTCCTCTTTTTCTGCTTCTTTGCTTTCCAGTCTTCCGGGGAGAGCCCTCCAAAGCAGAAGGAACTGACGCAGGCGGAAGCGCGTGTCTTTGAGGAGAGTGTTTTTCAGACTGCTGCTCCGGAACGGAACAGGGGCGCGAGTCTGCTCTGTGGCTGCGGAAGCGACGCACGTCTTCCCCTCCGGAGAGCGACGGCAGGTGGAGCCACCTGCTTTGGCAAGAAGGCTCGTGGCTTGGCCTGTCTTGTTGTGTTCGTCCTCCGCTTCGGGATCTGTATCGAGGCCGTTTTCCTGAGCTTCTGCCCTTACCTGGGCAGTTTCTGTCACGACGGGAAGACGTGCGCCTGCTTCCATTGCAGTGCCGCTGCTTCTGGCAGCTGTGCTTGTTTCTTTCCAGCCTGCAAGAGCGCCTCCTCTTGTGAGAATGACCGCCTGGTCCCCTTCCGTTTAGCTTCTCCCGCTCTTCGGTGCCAGAGCGCTCTCTCTTCCTCCGGCAGGGCTCCGGGGAAGGTTTTGGCGAGTCGCGTCTTTCGTCGGATGAAGGAACAGGCTTGCTTAGGTCCTCATCCTCCCGAGCGCTGCAGAGACCGTCAGGCTGCCACGCAGTCTGAGGTGCAGGCCGTTTGTTTGGAACGCTGAGAGCCATCTCCCGTTTCTCGGAGGGATTGAGAACGGAAGGCCTGGCAGTTGCCCAGGTTTGGACGCCAGCTGCTGGTAGAGCTGATGATGGCCTTTGGAGGGTGACACCATTGGGCTCCTCTTTCAGGGCTCCGTTTCTGTTGGAACCGTCGGAGCTCTGTATTTCAAAAGAAGAGAGTGTAAGAGGGCTCTGTGCAAACACACAGCTTTGAAAAGCCCTAAACACAAACCCCTCCTGCCAGATACTCCTACAGATTGCCTCGGGAGCTGAGCGGAAGGAAAACCACAACCCTGCTTTAGCTCGGAGTGCGAGGCCAAGGCGGGTGCTACTTTTCAGTCCTGCTTTTGGTTTTCTGCATATTGGAAGCAAATGAGCATCCTTTTTGAAAGCCCATCCAAACAGCTGAGCACGGATTAAAGATGTTCCTAAGTCTCGCTCTCTCGCTCTCCTCCTCTAAGCTTGACGTGTGTACGGATGTATGCGCGTCCATTTTTCCCCTTCACGCTGCCCCTGACAACCCGAGCATAACTGTTCAAGTGCTCAGGAAGAAGCCCTTTTGGTTTTGCTGTCTCAGCTAAAGGGACAGCACTAAAAAGAAGCCCAGCAATCCGGCCTTGTCTTGATTTGAGCACGACCTGCCTCTACTTCCAGCGTCTCTCGGCGCTTCAGGAAGCGGAGCTGGAGGCAAAGAAGCAGCAGGGCTGCAAACAATTTAGCATTAGCCACTGTTTGAGTGATTCTGGCTGCAGCAGCAGGAGAGCTGTGAAGAAAGCTGCAGTGCGAGGAGGGGGGGGAAAACACAATGCAGACGCTACCTACCCCCCACCCCCACCCCACCCCCACCCCCACCACCAAAAAAAAAAAAAAGAGGAAAAGAAAGAGAAAAATCCCACTCTCATTTTGGTGCCTTCATCCTTCCCTCTCTCTCTCTTCCCTGCCAGTTACCTTCATCGTAGGAGGAGGAGGATGGGGTCCCGTAAATCCAGCCTGCTTATTATCAGCCCCCGGCTGAGCAAGGAACGAACGGGGAGAAGCTGGCACGGGTGTGTAAGAAGCGCCTTCTGCAGGTGTCTCACCGCGGCACCTTGGGAAACAACAGTGAGCTCAGTTGAGAGATGTTCTGTCAGCCTCCGCTTGGGCTAAGCCCCATCCTATCACGCTGTAGGAGCAGCTGATCGGCCATACTGAAAACGTAACCAAGACTACGAGCTGAAAATTAGGCGATGGTCTTCCTACCACGGCTGCCCCTTTCAGAGCAAGAACTCATCATCCTCACACCACCTCTGGCCTTAATTGTGCCTCTTTTCGGCATTCGCCTGCTACAGAGAGCGCCTCCGTAACAAGTTACGCGAGTGCAGCAGCTTAAGGCCAAGCAATGAAGGCCAAGAAAGGGCACGGGGACTTCCAGATTAGACAGAACGGAAGTCTACAAATAGCCCTTTCCTCCCGGGACAGAAAGAGAAACGCGTCAGAGGAGAAGAAGAGAAGCATCAGTAGCGTGAAAAGGAAACGCATGCTGAACCCACCTGACATAAAAAAGTAAATACGCCTGCTGGCTGAGAACGGTGCCGATGTTGCGAAGGACGACCGAGGCATCGTTCATCTCATACCACAGTCCGTTACTGGCCTGCAAATAAAGGCAGTGAGACATGGGACGAGTCCTTTCCCCCTAAAAAACAGTGGTTGCCGGTAGCCTTCTGGGGCAAGCCTCTCTTCACCAGCACAGGTTTTACCCTGCAAGAAACGAAGCTGATGCTTACCTTGGTGAAGCAGAAATAGTGTCCCGCGTGGCCGCTGCCACCTCTGTGCACCAGGACCGCATATAAGGCGTAGAGGACTGGTTCGCCGACTGGCTGAGACATGTATGCTCGAAGGTCCAAATACTCCGGATATTTCACGTGCTGAGGACAGAGCAAGAAGACCCCAAACTCATCTGGGAATACTTCACGAAAGAGCCGGAGAAAAACCCTGCTAAGAACACGGACCGGAAGTTGAGGCAGACCTTTCTTTGGCTCGTCAGAAAGAGGTCTTCCCAGGGACAACAGGTAACAATTTCAGGTGCAGAGAACCGTTCTCGGCAACATCAGCTCTTTAAGAGCAGAGCATATGCTTATCGTCCCACGGGAACTGTGCTGTTCCCCCAAGAGCAAGAGCCAGACCTACTTCTTGTACTGAGTCTTCCCAGACATCTACCGCCTCTGTACTTGCAGGCGGCAGACATTAACAGCTTTTCTAGAAGCGTGCTCTGCTCTGGGAAATCTCCCTCCCCAAGAGGACGGATTCGCTTCACAATTGTAGAGCTACCTTGCTAATCTTTCCGCCGGTGAAATCGGCAAATCTTTTCAGGGCTATGGTGAGAACGCTGGAAGAGCGATGGATCGTAAACCTCTTGGACGCAGCAACCATCTGTTCACACCTGCAAAGCGAGCACGGGCAAGTGTTTATAGGCATCTTTCCCTCCCCCGCCTCCCGCCAAAAGCCAAACACGTTTCCGCGTCTCTCGCACGCTCCTCCCAGTGCAATGCTCTGTCCTCGCGTAAGCGGGTGCTTCTTTTCAGAAAGCCACCCGCTGCCTTTCAGCCTTGCTCATGCAGAGACCGTAGCAGGATGCTTGAGGACACCGCGATACGCGCTGGGAAGGTTCTCTTTGGGCAGCCACACAAAAGCCTGAGTGCGCGTAGCCCGGCTGCGCGCCCCCCCCAAAAGCGAGGCTTGCCAACAACTCCTAACGCAGCAGGAAGGCGACTCTTCCCACTAGAGCGCGGTTCCAGAATGTAATGCAATGCCGGGGGATGTTCCCTGGTACGCAGAAGTGGCTCCTTCTAAGTCAAGCAGAATGACAAAGATGCCTCTCTTAAAAGCAAATGTACTGTTTGCCAAGCTCTGGGTGACTTCAGGGTATTAGCTCTACAACCAAAAGGTGCGCCTCGCTGTCTCGTTTGCCTGTCTCAATTGAGTCAAAGGCTAGCTCATGCTCTGAGACAGGCCCTACATTTCAGCCGGGCTCTCCTATTAAGATGTCGTTAGGAAGAATCTTACTTGCTGCATTTGTAGCAGTTTTCACCATCCAGCCGTTCAGGTCTCACAAATTCCTCCAGAGCTGCGGGGACAGAGGAGGCTGCCTGGATGCGGAAGAAAGCAGGGCACTGAGCTCCTGGAAACTCAAATCCCAACCCGCCCCGAGTATTTTGCCACAGGGCCTCCCTCCTTCACCCAGGGGGAGACCGTCGGCTTTAGAACGCCACAAGTGGCAAGAACAAACCCTCAGAGCTCGGGCCCTTCAGCCACCGATCCAAAACGGCTTACCTGTATCTCCAAAGGGATGTCGAGGAACGCCTCGTAGGACTCCGACACTGCTTGGCAGCTCAAGCACGTTACTGCAAGCCAAACAGCAGCACGTCACAAAATGTGAAGGAGACTCCCTTTGCCCGCTTAAACCGTTAAGACCCACTCCTCCCGTCACACCGTTAAGCTCTTTGCGACAAACGGGCACAAAGGCACCGAGCAGTTCTAAGGACAGTCCTCGTTTGAAAAAGTACCTCTGGAGCGCAGAAATCCTCCAAAGATTTGGTGAATGACCGTGGTAGCTTGCGACGACGCGTCCAAGCTGGAAACAAATTATCATCAGAGCTCAGAAGAGCCTGCTTGTCTACGAAAAGCCGGGACAAAGGTTTTCGCGTAGGGTAGGACACGAAGGCGACAAAAGCGCTCGAGAACACTGAAAGGTCGAGGTGTTTCTGCTTACTCGGTGCTTCCATTCAAACAAGCCGTCTGCATAGCAGCCACGGTGCAGCGTAAGAATTCGTGAGCATCTTCCTGTCAGCCAAAATGGAAATGCTCCCCGATTCCTAATGAACACCAAGGGTACAAGGTCTAGCTCATCAAAAGGGACAGAACGCTTCCCTTTCTACAAGCGCTCTCTCGCCCTTAAAAAATTGAACTCTCCAAACCCTTTGCACCCGTGACATAGCCCTCTGAAAACGCAGACGTTTCTACAGAGGGAGAACGCCCTCTGCAATGACTTACGCCTAAGGTCCTTGAAGACAGCCGTAGGCTTGATGGCATCCTCAGAGCAGAGCAGGACCTGGTTAACGTGCGTTTCCATTGTACACATCATGCAGAAGCCTCGCTCGCGACCTGCCAAGAGTCAAGGAAGAACCCACCTCAGTCTGGTGAAAGACGCGCCCCTGTGGAAAACCCTAAGCAACAGCAACCTTGAAGTTGTAAGTGCAGCCTCTGCTCTCCGTTCTACGCTCTCTTCTCCTCAGCTGCCAAGAGCCCAGTCCGTGTGCATAAGCACTAGCCAGGAAGTCTGTAGTAGTAGCCCACATCTTCTGAGGAAGCACCTGCTAACGGACTGCTGCCAAGTCCTCTTTTGCCGGTAGCGTCCCAGGACTTTGCACGCCACAGAAGAGCACAACAGGCGAGGCAAGCCTATTTGACCCTGACGAAGCAGCCTTAAGAGAGACTGAGCGTTAGCTTCGGCGCGCTGCTCTCGGGTGAGCTACGCGATACGGCGCTAAGAATCCTTTGGGAGAAAGGGCAGGTTCAAGTAACGCGTGTGTAGGTACTTCCACCCTCCTTGCTCGCCAAAGGATGCTTAATTGCAAGACGTCTTGTAAACAAGGCGCCAACAGGGCCTAATTTCTCCGAGCATGGACTAAGACACCAGACCGGGAAGCACACAGGTGCCTGTGTCAGAACAGACCTACGTGCATACGACCAAAGGCCGCTAGGCTCCCATCGGTTCCACAGAAGAATAACTTCCAAAGAACACAAGCCCAAGGCTTGGAAAAATAAGGTCTGATTTGAGCCTCAATGAAACTCTGGGTTTCCAGACAGTCATCCCACAGAAATCTCTATCCGAGTTCACACCAGACTAGCTCACATCATTGCTTTCACGGCGGTCTGCCCTAGCTTCCGTCTTCCAACGGTTCAGCACTGACCACTCACAGCACTCGGGCGTTATGGAAACGCGGCTGGGAAGGACCGCTGAGAACCTGAGCTGCCCTCCTCCTGAACGTTATCATCTTTCTGCCAGTCGGAAACCCACGGGCCAAACATTCATGGAGCGCATCACTTCCCAATGCCCTTGATCTTTCACAGGAGGGAAGAAAGGATCCTTCCTTGACGTTTGAGCACAGTGCATTAAGTGAAAGCAAGCCCTCCATCAGCTAGCCTGAGCGCGTCGCAAAGGCACGATGAAAAGCCGGTGCGCGCCCCCCACCCCACCCCCCCACCCCACCCCCCTGCCCTGCCCCCCCCCTCACCCCCCCGCAGGGAAAATAGGACATTTCAGAGAGTCACTTCACAGAGTCGCTGTTCTGCTCTTTGACCTGCAGAGCTGTCCCAGAGGTTGCAAGCAACATGCTCGGAAGTACTCACACGACTGGCTGTGTTCCCTGGAAAGCATGTAATTGGCGAGAGGCGGAGTGTAGGTCAAACACTGTAGAACCGAGTTGAGGAAACACGTATTGCCCAGGTTGTGCAGTCCAGCTCCAACACTTTGCCTTTGCCGCCACTCCACAGAAATCTTCTCGGGTGGGAAAAGCATCCTTTGTGGCGGAGCAGGTCCGTCAGTAACGACTGCAAGAGAACGCTAGCGTCAAAGAGACTGCACCCCTTTGTTTTACGAACGGAGGCTGCAAAGGTAGTGTTCTGGACAGGAGCCCCCAGAAGAACCAGCTGTAATCGAGAACACGAGCACGTAGTCGAGACAGCCCATGCCTCAAGTTTGCTGCTCAGCACACAGCTGGGGAAAAGCGTTTACTCCTCTGTTTTCCTTTTCCTCCTGGGCAACCACTACTACTCGGGCTTCAGGAACTTCGGCCAAGTCCCTTCCATCTCGAGGCTCCGCTCTGCTTGTTAGTCTAATTCTTCTGTCCTTCTTCCTTAGCCTGACCTGAACCGCAAGCTCACGCTGGCAATTACATGGCAATACGTGGAGGAGCTAAGGCCAAAAAAGAGGCCAGCAACCCTCCGAGGAGCAGAGCTCTTTCCAGGCAGTGTTGCCTTCAACTGTCGGAGGCGCACACACCTGGAGAAGCCTGTGTATTGCCACAAAGCTCCCTCCCCAGCAGCCACCGCAGCTTGTCAACCTCGCACAGTTCAGCTTTGCAACGCTAGCCGCTCCCGCTGTCCCAGGGCAGTCACACCATTAACCTTTACTCTTGAAGTCTGTACTCACAGGAGTAGCTCCTTTCGGGGCCAGCTCCTGCAGCTGGTACCTGACCCCAGCTTGCAGAGCCTGACTTCATTTCTGTCGGACACGACTCCGACTCAAAAACAAACGCGCTCGGCTAGCCAGAAGGCGCGCTCAGCCCACGCTCGCTTCCGCCAGCGCGACTGCAAGCGCCCTGGCAGAGAGCGCGCCACGAGCTGCTGCGCCGCGGCCCTCTCTGCCGCACAGCGACCCCAGCTCTGTGGGCCATTGTGACGGCGGGCAGCTCGGCCAAGGAGGCGGCCAGCTCGCAGCAGCTGAGCGGGCCGGGCCCGATCCGGCGCACCCAATCGGATCGCAGCGTGCCAGTGGCAGGCGGGTGCTGGGGGCAGCATGGCCCCACCCCTCCTCATGAGGGGGAGGCCGCGGGGGAGGCGCGCTCACCTCGGCGCCCCAAGGGCCCCAAGGGCCCCCGGGCGTCGCCCGCCCCGCGGCCTGCGGCCTGCGGCCGCTGCGCTGCCCCGCTGGCGGCAGGGGCGGGGGCTGGGCTCCCGCCCGCACAGCTGACACCTCTTTCCCGGGCCGAAGAAGCCGGACTAAGAAAAAAAAGCACGCTGCTGTCACCGTACCTGCTGTGCCGTTTGGGCTGCCCTGTTCCTGTTGGTGCGGGTTGTCTTTCCCACTCTTGTGGTGCCCCAAACTCTGTCCCTAAGACTTGTAGAGCACAACACCCGCTCTCCTCCAGCTCCCTTTTCCATGCATTTGGTCTAGGTCAGGAGGGGAAGCAAGCCCCTCATTCTGCACTACAGAGAAACACCTTCAACAGCCCTTAAGAGCAAGCCTGTTGGAAGACCCTGCAACGCCAAACAACTTTTAAGGCGTTCTTGGAGCAGCCGCACAATTTCACCTGTCTCCAGGAATTAGCGGAAAAGCCTGGCGCCATTACACGTTAGCACTAGTGCACCTCCTCATCAGTGCGAGCACTGACTTGGACTTGGACTTTCTCTCTCCGGAAGGCTTTCCCAGGAACGGGGCTGCTCTCTCCTTGCGCCTTCTGGGACGAACTTAGTCCTGTACAATTGCCGCATAAGAGAGTTTTGACAGAACTAACGAGAGCAGCTATTTGACAAATACTTAGCGGGGGTAAGCCGCCTACGTTTCGCGGGCAGCTCCTGTGCTATGGAATTAACGCGTCAGTGTGTCCACAGCAGCTTTGGTTTGGGGGTTCTTCTCATACTGGATTGGGTGTTTTCCATCATTGCCCCAAGCGGTACTGCAGTTTGCCATGGAAAAGAGCGGCTCGACTCTTAGATCGGTCTCCAGGCAAATTCAATTCGTTTTGCAATGCTGTAATCAGTCAAACTGCTCGAGCCGGGTGCCTCTTTCGAGGGACCCAGAACAAAAGAAGTCTGAAGAAACTGTCCTCCTTACAGTCTTAGTTCCCCGCCTGCCAGTGAAAGTCTCTTCCAGTCTTCTTTACTGAGTCAGTAAAGTCTCTTTCCTTCGGATCGGTTCACGTCTGCAGCCCGGGATGGTTGCTACGTTGCTGCTTCACGGTGCCTTCACTCGTTGCCGAAGGTTAACCGTTGCTTCTGCTCGTTCTGCTCTGGGTCCTTGAGGGCCGCTTCTAGCTGGTTTTGCAGTCCCATCAGCAGCAATGTCTTTCGCGTTCACTGCCGGTCAGTCCTGCGGCCTGCAGGCTTCATCTCCGTTAGGCCTCGCGCTCAGCTGGGCTAGAGCTAAATTAGCTCCCGTTTCTAACATAACAGTTATGCTAACTGAGGGACCAGTTTCTAACAGGTTCTACCTTGGCTCTTGGAGCTGCTCTGAGGGAAGGTTCCGGATCTGGAAGGGCAAAGCAATGCTTTTGAAGCCAGCCAGCATTTCATGCCAAAGAGAAGCAGGCATAGCCTGAGATGTCTCCAGGAGAGAGATGCTAACAGATTCCTGGCGCGGTGACACTACTTTCATTTGCGGGAGCTCTGTGCAGAGGGAACGGCTCTCTGTGACCGACTGCCCCCGCTCCCCCGCTGCTTTCTTCAAAGCACTCAGTGGCGGTAGCTTCTGTTTGGCTGAAGCTGGTCAGGCGAACACTCGCAGGCCTGGCACGGCAGAGCTGCTCCTGCGTGGGGCACGCTTGGAGGGTGCATTTGGCGTTTCCTCGGCGCTTGATAATGGAGAGCCTCACTGGGTAGGCAAGGTAGCACTGGGTAGGCAGGAAAGGTAACTCCCTGCCTGAAGTCCTGGGCTCCATAAATAATCCCTCCTACCTGCTCAGACGTCCAAGGCGGCTGCATGTCATAGTTTGCCTGTGAAACAGAGCAAAAGAGTCACCAGGTCTCTGAACTCTGTCAGGAGGAGCTGTGAGGAGGGGAAATCTCCTGGTTCCTGTGACTGTACAGGAGAGCAGACTTTTATCAGGCATAACCCGCAAGCAATCACCTTCCCTCTAACGTTGCCATTAACTCGGGCCACGGAGGGGCAGCGCAGGCGTTACTCTACCGGGAGAGGGTTAGTGTTCAGGGTTTGCCCTTTCGGTGTCCCGTTAGGGCCTAGCGCGTTTTGGCTAGGGGCTACGGGTTGGCACTCGCCTTTTCGGGGTAGGGATCGGGGGAGGCTTGGGGGAGGGTTCAGAGCTCTGCCTACGGCTGCTGGTAAGTGGTTAGGGCATGGGCTAGCCTTTTGGGTTCGGGCTAGGGCTCAGGGTGAGCCCGGTGTGGCAGGGACTTCAGGGGCGGGATCGGGGGGGGGCCTGGGGTGAGAGGGAGGCTAAGGGGTTACCAGGTTGGGCTTGGGCTGGGCGGAGAGGGTGTGGGGCTAGGGATTAGAGCAGGGGCTCGGGGGAGGGCTGGGTGGGGGGGGAAGGGACTGGGGTCAGGGCAGGGCTTCAGGGTCGGGGTTAGCGGCAGGCAGGGCAGGGCAGGACAGGGCAGGCCAGGGGCCTAAGCAAAGGGCTCTCACAGGCCCTGTGCCATGCGCGCCGCCCTCACCGCAGGGCCCCTCACCGCCCCCAGCTCTGCCGTCTGCGTGGGCGCAGCTCTCCGGAGGCCGCCCTGCGTGCCCTGGCGCACCTGCCTCTAGCGCTGGTGGGCAGCGTCTGGGGCCGGCGTGCGGAGGCCGGGGCTGGCGTCAGGCTCGGGGCTCGGGGCTGGCACCGAGAGGGCGGGCGGGGAGCGAGCGAGCGAGCGAGCCCCGCGCCTTCCCCGCCACGCTGCCCGGGTCGCCGCCTGCCTGCCAGGCCCCGGCCATCTGCGCGCTGGCTGGCCGAGCAGCAAGCGGTGGGCGGGAGGGGCGGGGCGGGGTGGGGCGGGCCGAGCAGCAAGCGGTGGGCGGGAGGGGAGGGGCGGGGCGCCCCAGGAGCGACATGCAGCCCACCCAGTGGCGCTGCCGCCCGGGCCAAGGGCTGGTGCTGGTGCTGCTGGGCCGGCCGGGCCCCTGGGGGCCCGGGGGCCCGCGGGCAGCGGCAGGGGTGCCTGCTCCGGGGCTGCGCTGGCCCGGTGCCGGCCCTGGCACGGGCCGCCTGCCCCCGTGCCCCCGCGCTAGGCCGCGGCACGGCCCACCTGTGCCCGGTGGGCCCCGCTTTGCTCCATCCCTCCCCAGTTCGGTGTGTCTGGTGCCTTTGCCTTGGCTGCCGTGGCCACGCGTGGCTGTGTCGCCGGGACTGCCTGCGTGCCAGTGGCCCTGCGCCCCAAAGTGCCCCCTCGCTAGCCAGCTGGGCCTGACTGGATTTCCCTTTGCCTTATGCAGTTGCTCGACATCTTTTTTTTTTTTTCTTTTTCTTTTCCCTTTAGCCTCGCTTCCTCCACCCAGCCCCAGTGAAGCACAAGCAGCTTCTGATCAGACGTGCTGACACTTGACCTGCCCGAGCAGCAGAGTGGCTTGCTGCTCGCACTCCTGCCACGCGCTCCCACGGCGCCCCATTCGGGCCTTAGCTCCTGCCAGGCCTGGGGCGCCAGCGGGAGCTCTGCTACCCATCGGCATTACCGGCACCTTTGGAAAAAAGCACGCCTAATGGAAGCGAACAGGGGAAAAAAGTTGCTTCTTTGCGTGGTAAAATTCCGTACAGAAGTCTGAAGCACCGCTAAGGACTGGCTTTTGGTTTGATGGTCATTTTATTGTTTTGAGAATCAAAACAAGCTTTTCAAGCTTGGCTTGGCAATGTTATTGTTTTGAGCATGGCGATCTGTTGCTTTTGGTGGTAAGTTGCGGTGCTGGCGGCAAGGTTAGTCAGAGTCCTGAAGGCTCCCGCCAGCAAGCTCGGCATCGGAAAGGCAAGAGGCAGCAGGGTCACTCCCTGTCATGACATTCAGCCCAAGCCCATCTGCTCAGCGGTTTGCTTTTCTAGAAAGCAAAGACCCGAGCCTGCGCACAGCTCGACGTGCGCCGTGACTCCGGCACTGAACGGGCTCGAGAGGAAGGCGGCCAAAAGCCTGCACGGGAAGGCTGCCCGTGGCGTTGTCTGCCGCCACGGGTTCTGGCTTGCTCACGTACAAAGCCGTCTGCAGGAAGGGATTCTTCCTTCTCCTCCCGTGTGTGCTTCTGGAAACGAGGATCTGAGCGTTCCAAGAAGCTCTCCAGCTTCTTGAGGGGGGTCTCCTCTTTTCCTGACGCTTGCCATTGTCCACGGGGAGCTCAGAGAAACCCAAGTCCTACTGTCTGAAGGAAACAGGCAAGTTAAGAACAGAAAAAACAGGGGTGGCACTTGATGCCTCTACGGGACTGTCTCGTATCATACATTTCTACTGCAGGGGCTGATGTGCAGCGCATCAGCTGCCCTGCGGTTAATTTCCGTACGTCTGCCTTACTAGGAAGCGTAAACCCTGAGAGGTCGAGCGGGCATTAGGTCCTGGCTTGTAGACAAATCGTTAATCAAGGCTAGTTCCGGAATACGAGCACCTGAAAACAGTCACTCTCGTAGCCTTCCCAAGAACTGCGCGCAGATGGCATTCTGACCATGTGGTCCTGATCTAAAGGTTTAACGCAAGTCGGCAGTATCTTCCCTAGCCTCTCTGGATCAAGCTGTCAACGCGACCCCCAGAGAGAGTCCCCCCGCGCGCCCCCCTCCCCCCCGCCCGCCCCTAAAGAGCTTGGAAGGAATAACAGGGCAGGCAAGAGAGACAGCCCCAAGAGAACGAGGAACAAATTGCTCGTTTTGCTGTAGCCCTTGCTTACTTGTAAGCCTTCTCTCGACGTTTATCTTTGGCCTTCTTGCGCTTCTTGACCTTCTCGTACTTTTTTCCTTTTTGGATCACCTGAAAGCTCTTGTCTCGATCCGTCCCCGTTTCTCTTCCGTTTTGCTGCCGCTCCCTTCTGCACGCGGGTGGTCTCTTCTCAAGAGGCGGGTGCGGATGTGATTCTAACTACGCGGGCCCGTTCTAAAGTGCCGCCCCAGCTCGGCCGTATCTTCCCTGTCTTCGCCTCATCAGCCTACCAACGTGGTCCCCGGACAGACTCCGCACTACTGAGCGCTTTTTAAAGCAAACTGGGCGGACAAGAGAAAGAGCCAGAAAAGAACGAGGCACAAACTGCCGGAATCTCTTGTCTCGCTCTTTCTCCGTTTCGCTTCTGTTTTGCTGTCGCTCCCTTCGGCGTGGCGATGTCCTCTTTTTCTGCTTCTTTGCTTTCCAGTCTTCCGGGGAGAGCCCTCCAAAGCAGAAGGAACTGACGCAGGCGGAAGCGCGTGTCTTTGAGGAGAGTGTTTTTCAGACTGCTGCTCCGGAACGGAACAGGGGCGCGAGTCTGCTCTGTGGCTGCGGAAGCGACGCACGTCTTCCCCTCCGGAGAGCGACGGCAGGTGGAGCCACCTGCTTTGGCAAGAAGGCTCGTGGCTTGGCCTGTCTTGTTGTGTTCGTCCTCCGCTTCGGGATCTGTATCGAGGCCGTTTTCCTGAGCTTCTGCCCTTACCTGGGCAGTTTCTGTCACGACGGGAAGACGTGCGCCTGCTTCCATTGCAGTGCCGCTGCTTCTGGCAGCTGTGCTTGTTTCTTTCCAGCCTGCAAGAGCGCCTCCTCTTGTGAGAATGACCGCCTGGTCCCCTTCCGTTTAGCTTCTCCCGCTCTTCGGTGCCAGAGCGCTCTCTCTTCCTCCGGCAGGGCTCCGGGGAAGGTTTTGGCGAGTCGCGTCTTTCGTCGGATGAAGGAACAGGCTTGCTTAGGTCCTCATCCTCCCGAGCGCTGCAGAGACCGTCAGGCTGCCACGCAGTCTGAGGTGCAGGCCGTTTGTTTGGAACGCTGAGAGCCATCTCCCGTTTCTCGGAGGGATCGAGAACGGAAGGCCTGGCAGTTGCCCAGGTTTGGACGCCAGCTGCTGGTAGAGCTGATGATGGCCTTTGGAGGGTGACACCATTGGGCTCCTCTTTCAGGGCTCCGTTTCTGTTGGAACCGTCTGAGCTCTGTATTTCAAAAGAAGAGAGTGTAAGAGGGCTCTGTGCAAACACACAGCTTTGAAAAGCCCTAAACACAAACCCCTCCTGCCAGATACTCCTACAGATTGCCTCGGGAGCTGAGCGGAAGGAAAACCACAACCCTGCTTTAGCTCGGAGTGCGAGGCCAAGGCGGGTGCTACTTTTCAGTCCTGCTTTTGGTTTTCTGCATATTGGAAGCAAATGAGCATCCTTTTTGAAAGCCCATCCAAACAGCTGAGCACGGATTAAAGATGTTCCTAAGTCTCGCTCTCTCGCTCTCCTCCTCTAAGCTTGACGTGTGTACGGATGTATGCGCGTCCATTTTTCCCCTTCACGCTGCCCCTGACAACCCGAGCATAACTGTTCAAGTGCTCAGGAAGAAGCCCTTTTGGTTTTGCTGTCTCAGCTAAAGGGACAGCACTAAAAAGAAGCCCAGCAATCCGGCCTTCTTGTCTTGATTTGAGCACGACCTGCCTCTACTTCCAGCGTCTCTCGGCGCTTCAGGAAGCGGAGCTGGAGGCAAAGAAGCAGCAGGGCTGCAAACAATTTAGCATTAGCCACTGTTTGAGTGATTCTGGCTGCAGCAGCAGGAGAGCTGTGAAGAAAGCTGCAGTGCGAGGAGGGGGGGGAAAACACAATGCAGACGCTACCTACCCCCCACCCCCACCCCACCCCCACCCCCACCACCAAAAAAAAAAAAAAAGAGGAAAAGAAAGAGAAAAATCCCACTCTCATTTTGGTGCCTTCATCCTTCCCTCTCTCTCTCTTCCCTGCCAGTTACCTTCATCGTAGGAGGAGGAGGATGGGGTCCCGTAAATCCAGCCTGCTTATTATCAGCCCCCGGCTGAGCAAGGAACGAACGGGGAGAAGCTGGCACGGGTGTGTAAGAAGCGCCTTCTGCAGGTGTCTCACCGCGGCACCTTGGGAAACAACAGTGAGCTCAGTTGAGAGATGTTCTGTCAGCCTCCGCTTGGGCTAAGCCCCATCCTATCACGCTGTAGGAGCAGCTGATCGGCCATACTGAAAACGTAACCAAGACTACGAGCTGAAAATTAGGCGATGGTCTTCCTACCACGGCTGCCCCTTTCAGAGCAAGAACTCATCATCCTCACACCACCTCTGGCCTTAATTGTGCCTCTTTTCGGCATTCGCCTGCTACAGAGAGCGCCTCCGTAACAAGTTACGCGAGTGCAGCAGCTTAAGGCCAAGCAATGAAGGCCAAGAAAGGGCACGGGGACTTCCAGATTAGACAGAACGGAAGTCTACAAATAGCCCTTTCCTCCCGGGACAGAAAGAGAAACGCGTCAGAGGAGAAGAAGAGAAGCATCAGTAGCGTGAAAAGGAAACGCATGCTGAACCCACCTGACATAAAAAAGTAAATACGCCTGCTGGCTGAGAATGGTGCCGATGTTGCGAAGGACGACCGAGGCATCGTTCATCTCATACCACAGTCCGTTACTGGCCTGCAAATAAAGGCAGTGAGACATGGGACGAGTCCTTTCCCCCTAAAAAACAGTGGTTGCCGGTAGCCTTCTGGGGCAAGCCTCTCTTCACCAGCACAGGTTTTACCCTGCAAGAAACGAAGCTGATGCTTACCTTGGTGAAGCAGAAATAGTGTCCCGCGTGGCCGCTGCCACCTCTGTGCACCAGGACCGCATATAAGGCGTAGAGGACTGGTTCGCCGACTGGCTGAGACATGTATGCTCGAAGGTCCAAATACTCCGGATATTTCACGTGCTGAGGACAGAGCAAGAAGACCCCAAACTCATCTGGGAATACTTCACGAAAGAGCCGGAGAAAAACCCTGCTAAGAACACGGACCGGAAGTTGAGGCAGACCTTTCTTTGGCTCGTCAGAAAGAGGTCTTCCCAGGGACAACAGGTAACAATTTCAGGTGCAGAGAACCGTTCTCGGCAACATCAGCTCTTTAAGAGCAGAGCATATGCTTATCGTCCCACGGGAACTGTGCTGTTCCCCCAAGAGCAAGAGCCAGACCTACTTCTTGTACTGAGTCTTCCCAGACATCTACCGCCTCTGTACTTGCAGGCGGCAGACATTAACAGCTTTTCTAGAAGCGTGCTCTGCTCTGGGAAATCTCCCTCCCCAAGAGGACGGATTCGCTTCACAATTGTAGAGCTACCTTGCTAATCTTTCCGCCGGTGAAATCGGCAAATCTTTTCAGGGCTATGGTGAGAACGCTGGAAGAGCGATGGATCGTAAACCTCTTGGACGCAGCAACCATCTGTTCACACCTGCAAAGCGAGCACGGGCAAGTGTTTATAGGCATCTTTCCCTCCCCCGCCTCCCGCCAAAAGCCAAACACGTTTCCGCGTCTCTCGCACGCTCCTCCCAGTGCAATGCTCTGTCCTCGCGTAAGCGGGTGCTTCTTTTCAGAAAGCCACCCGCTGCCTTTCAGCCTTGCTCATGCAGAGACCGTAGCAGGATGCTTGAGGACACCGCGATACGCGCTGGGAAGGTTCTCTTTGGGCAGCCACACAAAAGCCTGAGTGCGCGTAGCCCGGCTGCGCGCCCCCCCCAAAAGCGAGGCTTGCCAACAACTCCTAACGCAGCAGGAAGGCGACTCTTCCCACTAGAGCGCGGTTCCAGAATGTAATGCAATGCCGGGGGATGTTCCCTGGTACGCAGAAGTGGCTCCTTCTAAGTCAAGCAGAATGACAAAGATGCCTCTCTTAAAAGCAAATGTACTGTTTGCCAAGCTCTGGGTGACTTCAGGGTATTAGCTCTACAACCAAAAGGTGCGCCTCGCTGTCTCGTTTGCCTGTCTCAATTGAGTCAAAGGCTAGCTCATGCTCTGAGACAGGCCCTACATTTCAGCCGGGCTCTCCTATTAAGATGTCGTTAGGAAGAATCTTACTTGCTGCATTTGTAGCAGTTTTCACCATCCAGCCGTTCAGGTCTCACAAATTCCTCCAGAGCTGCGGGGACAGAGGAGGCTGCCTGGATGCGGAAGAAAGCAGGGCACTGAGCTCCTGGAAACTCAAATCCCAACCCGCCCCGAGTATTTTGCCACAGGGCCTCCCTCCTTCACCCAGGGGGAGACCGTCGGCTTTAGAACGCCACAAGTGGCAAGAACAAACCCTCAGAGCTCGGGCCCTTCAGCCACCGATCCAAAACGGCTTACCTGTATCTCCAAAGGGATGTCGAGGAACGCCTCGTAGGACTCCGACACTGCTTGGCAGCTCAAGCACGTTACTGCAAGCCAAACAGCAGCACGTCACAAAATGTGAAGGAGACTCCCTTTGCCCGCTTAAACCGTTAAGACCCACTCCTCCCGTCACACCGTTAAGCTCTTTGCGACAAACGGGCACAAAGGCACCGAGCAGTTCTAAGGACAGTCCTCGTTTGAAAAAGTACCTCTGGAGCGCAGAAATCCTCCAAAGATTTGGTGAATGACCGTGGTAGCTTGCGACGACGCGTCCAAGCTGGAAACAAATTATCATCAGAGCTCAGAAGAGCCTGCTTGTCTACGAAAAGCCGGGACAAAGGTTTTCGCGTAGGGTAGGACACGAAGGCGACAAAAGCGCTCGAGAACACTGAAAGGTCGAGGTGTTTCTGCTTACTCGGTGCTTCCATTCAAACAAGCCGTCTGCATAGCAGCCACGGTGCAGCGTAAGAATTCGTGAGCATCTTCCTGTCGGCCAAAATGGAAATGCTCCCCGATTCCTAATGAACACCAAGGGTACAAGGTCTAGCTCATCAAAAGGGACAGAACGCTTCCCTTTCTACAAGCGCTCTCTCGCCCTTAAAAAATTGAACTCTCCAAACCCTTTGCACCCGTGACATAGCCCTCTGAAAACGCAGACGTTTCTACAGAGGGAGAACGCCCTCTGCAATGACTTACGCCTAAGGTCCTTGAAGACAGCCGTAGGCTTGATGGCATCCTCAGAGCAGAGCAGGACCTGGTTAACGTGCGTTTCCATTGTACACATCATGCAGAAGCCTCGCTCGCGACCTGCCAAGAGTCAAGGAAGAACCCACCTCAGTCTGGTGAAAGACGCGCCCCTGTGGAAAACCCTAAGCAACAGCAATCTTGAAGTTGTAAGTGCAGCCTCTGCTCTCCGTTCTACGCTCTCTTCTCCTCAGCTGCCAAGAGCCCAGTCCGTGTGCATAAGCACTAGCCAGGAAGTCTGTAGTAGTAGCCCACATCTTCTGAGGAAGCACCTGCTAACGGACTGCTGCCAAGTCCTCTTTTGCCGGTAGCGTCCCAGGACTTTGCACGCCACAGAAGAGCACAACAGGCGAGGCAAGCCTATTTGACCCTGACGAAGCAGCCTTAAGAGAGACTGAGCGTTAGCTTCGGCGCGCTGCTCTCGGGTGAGCTACGCGATACGGCGCTAAGAATCCTTTGGGAGAAAGGGCAGGTTCAAGTAACGCGTGTGTAGGTACTTCCACCCTCCTTGCTCGCCAAAGGATGCTTAATTGCAAGACGTCTTGTAAACAAGGCGCCAACAGGGCCTAATTTCTCCGAGCATGGACTAAGACACCAGACCGGGAAGCACACAGGTGCCTGTGTCAGAACAGACCTACGTGCATACGACCAAAGGCCGCTAGGCTCCCATCGGTTCCACAGAAGAATAACTTCCAAAGAACACAAGCCCAAGGCTTGGAAAAATAAGGTCTGATTTGAGCCTCAATGAAACTCTGGGTTTCCAGACAGTCATCCCACAGAAATCTCTATCCGAGTTCACACCAGACTAGCTCACATCATTGCTTTCACGGCGGTCTGCCCTAGCTTCCGTCTTCCAACGGTTCAGCACTGACCACTCACAGCACTCGGGCGTTATGGAAACGCGGCTGGGAAGGACCGCTGAGAACCTGAGCTGCCCTCCTCCTGAACGTTATCATCTTTCTGCCAGTCGGAAACCCACGGGCCAAACATTCATGGAGCGCATCACTTCCCAATGCCCTTGATCTTTCACAGGAGGGAAGAAAGGATCCTTCCTTGACGTTTGAGCACAGTGCATTAAGTGAAAGCAAGCCCTCCATCAGCTAGCCTGAGCGCGTCGCAAAGGCACGATGAAAAGCCGGTGCGCGCCCCCCACCCCACCCCCCCACCCCACCCCCCTGCCCTGCCCCCCCCCTCACCCCCCCGCAGGGAAAATAGGACATTTCAGAGAGTCACTTCACAGAGTCGCTGTTCTGCTCTTTGACCTGCAGAGCTGTCCCAGAGGTTGCAAGCAACATGCTCGGAAGTACTCACACGACTGGCTGTGTTCCCTGGAAAGCATGTAATTGGCGAGAGGCGGAGTGTAGGTCAAACACTGTAGAACCGAGTTGAGGAAACACGTATTGCCCAGGTTGTGCAGTCCAGCTCCAACACTTTGCCTTTGCCGCCACTCCACAGAAATCTTCTCGGGTGGGAAAAGCATCCTTTGTGGCGGAGCAGGTCCGTCAGTAACGACTGCAAGAGAACGCTAGCGTCAAAGAGACTGCACCCCTTTGTTTTACGAACGGAGGCTGCAAAGGTAGTGTTCTGGACAGGAGCCCCCAGAAGAACCAGCTGTAATCGAGAACACGAGCACGTAGTCGAGACAGCCCATGCCTCAAGTTTGCTGCTCAGCACACAGCTGGGGAAAAGCGTTTACTCCTCTGTTTTCCTTTTCCTCCTGGGCAACCACTACTACTCGGGCTTCAGGAACTTCGGCCAAGTCCCTTCCATCTCGAGGCTCCGCTCTGCTTGTTAGTCTAATTCTTCTGTCCTTCTTCCTTAGCCTGACCTGAACCGCAAGCTCACGCTGGCAATTACATGGCAATACGTGGAGGAGCTAAGGCCAAAAAAGAGGCCAGCAACCCTCCGAGGAGCAGAGCTCTTTCCAGGCAGTGTTGCCTTCAACTGTCGGAGGCGCACACACCTGGAGAAGCCTGTGTATTGCCACAAAGCTCCCTCCCCAGCAGCCACCGCAGCTTGTCAACCTCGCACAGTTCAGCTTTGCAACGCTAGCCGCTCCCGCTGTCCCAGGGCAGTCACACCATTAACCTTTACTCTTGAAGTCTGTACTCACAGGAGTAGCTCCTTTCGGGGCCAGCTCCTGCAGCTGGTACCTGACCCCAGCTTGCAGAGCCTGACTTCATTTCTGTCGGACACGACTCCGACTCAAAAACAAACGCGCTCGGCTAGCCAGAAGGCGCGCTCAGCCCACGCTCGCTTCCGCCAGCGCGACTGCAAGCGCCCTGGCAGAGAGCGCGCCACGAGCTGCTGCGCCGCGGCCCTCTCTGCCGCACAGCGACCCCAGCTCTGTGGGCCATTGTGACGGCGGGCAGCTCGGCCAAGGAGGCGGCCAGCTCGCAGCAGCTGAGCGGGCCGGGCCCGATCCGGCGCACCCAATCGGATCGCAGCGTGCCAGTGGCAGGCGGGTGCTGGGGGCAGCATGGCCCCACCCCTCCTCATGAGGGGGAGGCCGCGGGGGAGGCGCGCTCACCTCGGCGCCCCAAGGGCAGCCCCCGCCCCAAGGGCCCCAAGGGCCCCCGGGCGTCGCCCGCCCCGCGGCCTGCGGCCTGCGGCCGCTGCGCTGCCCCGCTGGCGGCAGGGGCGGGGGCTGGGCTCCCGCCCGCACAGCTGACACCTCTTTCCCGGGCCGAAGAAGCCGGACTAAGAAAAAAAAGCACGCTGCTGTCACCGTACCTGCTGTGCCGTTTGGGCTGCCCTGTTCCTGTTGGTGCGGGTTGTCTTTCCCACTCTTGTGGTGCCCCAAACTCTGTCCCTAAGACTTGTAGAGCACAACACCCGCTCTCCTCCAGCTCCCTTTTCCATGCATTTGGTCTAGGTCAGGAGGGGAAGCAAGCCCCTCATTCTGCACTACAGAGAAACACCTTCAACAGCCCTTAAGAGCAAGCCTGTTGGAAGACCCTGCAACGCCAAACAACTTTTAAGGCGTTCTTGGAGCAGCCGCACAATTTCACCTGTCTCCAGGAATTAGCGGAAAAGCCTGGCGCCATTACACGTTAGCACTAGTGCGCCTCCTCATCAGTGCGAGCACGCTTGGACTTTCTCTCTCCGGAAGGCTTTCCCAGGAACGGGGCTGCTCTCTCCTTGCGCCTTCTGGGACGAACTTAGTCCTGTACAATTGCCGCATAAGAGAGTCTTGACAGAACTAACGAGAGCAGCTATTTGACAAATATTTAGCGGGGGTAAGCCGCCTACGTTTCGCGGGCAGCTCCTGTGCTATGGAATTAACGCGTCAGTGTGTCCACAGCAGCTTTGGTTTGGGGGTTCTTCTCATACTGGATTGGGTGTTTTCCATCATTGCCCCAAGCGGTACTGCAGTTTGCCATGGAAAAGAGCGGCTCGACTCTAGATCGGTCTCCAGGCAAATTCAATTCGTTTTGCAATGCTGTAATCAGTCAAACTGCTCGAGCCGGGTGCCTCTTTCGAGGGACCCAGAACAAAAGAAGTCTGAAGAAACTGTCCTCCTTACAGTCTTAGTTCCCCGCCTGCCAGTGAAAGTCTCTTCCAGTCTTCTTTACTGAGTCAGTAAAGTCTCTTTCCTTCGGATCGGTTCACGTCTGCAGCCCGGGACGGTTGCTACGTTGCTGCTTCACGGTGCCTTCACTCGTTGCCGAAGGTTAACCGTTGCTTCTGCTCGTTCTGCTCTGGGTCCTTGAGGGCCGCTTCTAGCTGGTTTTGCAGTCCCATCAGCAGCAATGTCTTTCGCGTTCACTGCCGGTCAGTCCTGCGGCCTGCAGGCTTCATCTCCGTTAGGCCTCGCGCTCAGCTGGGCTAGAGCTAAATTAGCTCCCGTTTCTAACATAACAGTTATGCTAACTGAGGGACCAGTTTCTAACAGGTTCTACCTTGGCTCTTGGAGCTGCTCTGAGGGAAGGTTCCGGATCTGGAAGGGCAAAGCAATGCTTTTGAAGCCAGCCAGCATTTCATGCCAAAGAGAAGCAGGCATAGCCTGAGATGTCTCCAGGAGAGAGATGCTAACAGATTCCTGGCGCGGTGACACTACTTTCATTTGCGGGAGCTCTGTGCAGAGGGAACGGCTCTCTGTGACCGACTGCCCCCGCTCCCCCGCTGCTTTCTTCAAAGCACTCAGTGGCGGTAGCTTCTGTTTGGCTGAAGCTGGTCAGGCGAACACTCGCAGGCCTGGCACGGCAGAGCTGCTCCTGCGTGGGGCACGCTTGGAGGGTGCATTTGGCGTTTCCTCGGCGCTTGATAATGGAGAGCCTCACTGGGTAGGCAAGGTAGCACTGGGTAGGCAGGAAAGGTAACTCCCTGCCTGAAGTCCTGGGCTCCATAAATAATCCCTCCTACCTGCTCAGACGTCCAAGGCGGCTGCATGTCATAGTTTGCCTGTGAAACAGAGCAAAAGAGTCACCAGGTCTCTGAACTCTGTCAGGAGGAGCTGTGAGGAGGGGAAATCTCCTGGTTCCTGTGACTGTACAGGAGAGCAGACTTTTATCAGGCATAACCCGCAAGCAATCACCTTCCCTCTAACGTTGCCATTAACTCGGGCCACGGAGGGGCAGCGCAGGCGTTACTCTACCGGGAGAGGGTTAGTGTTCAGGGTTTGCCCTTTCGGTGTCCCGTTAGGGCCTAGCGCGTTTTGGCTAGGGGCTACGGGTTGGCACTCGCCTTTTCGGGGTAGGGATCGGGGGAGGCTTGGGGGAGGGTTCAGAGCTCTGCCTACGGCTGCTGGTAAGTGGTTAGGGCATGGGCTAGCCTTTTGGGTTCGGGCTAGGGCTCAGGGTGAGCCCGGTGTGGCAGGGACTTCAGGGGCGGGATCGGGGGGGGGCCTGGGGTGAGAGGGAGGCTAAGGGGTTACCAGGTTGGGCTTGGGCTGGGCGGAGAGGGTGTGGGGCTAGGGATTAGAGCAGGGGCTCGGGGGAGGGCTGGGTGGGGGGGGAAGGGACTGGGGTCAGGGCAGGGCTTCAGGGTCGGGGTTAGCGGCAGGCAGGGCAGGGCAGGACAGGGCAGGGCAGGGGCCTAAGCAAAGGGCTCTCACAGGCCCTGTGCCATGCGCGCCGCCCTCACCGCAGGGCCCCTCACCGCCCCCAGCTCTGCCGTCTGCGTGGGCGCAGCTCTCCGGAGGCCGCCCTGCGTGCCCTGGCGCACCTGCCTCTAGCGCTGGTGGGCAGCGTCTGGGGCCGGCGTGCGGAGGCCGGGGCTGGCATCAGGCTCGGGGCTCGGGGCTGGCACCGAGAGGGCGGGCGGGGAGCGAGCGAGCGAGCGAGCCCCGCGCCTTCCCCGCCACGCTGCCCGGGTCGCCGCCTGCCTGCCAGGCCCCGGCCATCTGCGCGCTGGCTGGCCGAGCAGCAAGCGGTGGGCGGGAGGGGCGGGGCGGGGTGGGGCGGGCCGAGCAGCAAGCGGTGGGCGGGAGGGGAGGGGCGGGGCGCCCCAGGAGCGACATGCAGCCCACCCATTGGCGCTGCCGCCCGGGCCAAGGGCTGGTGCTGGTGCTGCTGGGCCGGCCGGGCCCCTGGGGGCCCGGGGGCCCACGGGCAGCGGCAGGGGTGCCTGCTCCGGGGCTGCGCTGGCCCGGTGCCGGCCCTGGCACGGGCCGCCTGCCCCCGTGCCCCCGCGCTAGGCCGCGGCACGGCCCACCTGTGCCCGGTGGGCCCCGCTTTGCTCCATCCCTCCCCAGTTCGGTGTGTCTGGTGCCTTTGCCTTGGCTGCCGTGGCCACGCGTGGCTGTGTCGCCGGGACTGCCTGCGTGCCAGTGGCCCTGCGCCCCAAAGTGCCCCCTCGCTAGCCAGCTGGGCCTGACTGGATTTCCCTTTGCCTTATGCAGTTGCTCGACATCTTTTTTTTTTCTTTTTCTTTCTTTTTCTTTTCCCTTTAGCCTCGCTTCCTCCACCCAGCCCCAGTGAAGCACAAGCAGCTTCTGATCAGACGTGCTGACACTTGACCTGCCCGAGCAGCAGAGTGGCTTGCTGCTCGCACTCCAGGCGGAAGCGCGTGTCTTTGAGGAGAGTGTTTTTCAGACTGCTGCTCCGGAACGGAACAGGGGCGCGAGTCTGCTCTGTGGCTGCGGAAGCGACGCACGTCTTCCCCTCCGGAGAGCGACGGCAGGTGGAGCCACCTGCTTTGGCAAGAAGGCTCGTGGCTTGGCCTGTCTTGTTGTGTTCGTCCTCCGCTTCGGGATCTGTATCGAGGCCGTTTTCCTGAGCTTCTGCCCTTACCTGGGCAGTTTCTGTCACGACGGGAAGACGTGCGCCTGCTTCCATTGCAGTGCCGCTGCTTCTGGCAGCTGTGCTTGTTTCTTTCCAGCCTGCAAGAGCGCCTCCTCTTGTGAGAATGACCGCCTGGTCCCCTTCCGTTTAGCTTCTCCCGCTCTTCGGTGCCAGAGCGCTCTCTCTTCCTCCGGCAGGGCTCCGGGGAAGGTTTTGGCGAGTCGCGTCTTTCGTCGGATGAAGGAACAGGCTTGCTTAGGTCCTCATCCTCCCGAGCGCTGCAGAGACCGTCAGGCTGCCACGCAGTCTGAGGTGCAGGCCGTTTGTTTGGAACGCTGAGAGCCATCTCCCGTTTCTCGGAGGGATCGAGAACGGAAGGCCTGGCAGTTGCCCAGGTTTGGACGCCAGCTGCTGGTAGAGCTGATGATGGCCTTTGGAGGGTGACACCATTGGGCTCCTCTTTCAGGGCTCCGTTTCTGTTGGAACCGTCTGAGCTCTGTATTTCAAAAGAAGAGAGTGTAAGAGGGCTCTGTGCAAACACACAGCTTTGAAAAGCCCTAAACACAAACCCCTCCTGCCAGATACTCCTACAGATTGCCTCGGGAGCTGAGCGGAAGGAAAACCACAACCCTGCTTTAGCTCGGAGTGCGAGGCCAAGGCGGGTGCTACTTTTCAGTCCTGCTTTTGGTTTTCTGCATATTGGAAGCAAATGAGCATCCTTTTTGAAAGCCCATCCAAACAGCTGAGCACGGATTAAAGATGTTCCTAAGTCTCGCTCTCTCGCTCTCCTCCTCTAAGCTTGACGTGTGTACGGATGTATGCGCGTCCATTTTTCCCCTTCACGCTGCCCCTGACAACCCGAGCATAACTGTTCAAGTGCTCAGGAAGAAGCCCTTTTGGTTTTGCTGTCTCAGCTAAAGGGACAGCACTAAAAAGAAGCCCAGCAATCCGGCCTTCTTGTCTTGATTTGAGCACGACCTGCCTCTACTTCCAGCGTCTCTCGGCGCTTCAGGAAGCGGAGCTGGAGGCAAAGAAGCAGCAGGGCTGCAAACAATTTAGCATTAGCCACTGTTTGAGTGATTCTGGCTGCAGCAGCAGGAGAGCTGTGAAGAAAGCTGCAGTGCGAGGAGGGGGGGGAAAACACAATGCAGACGCTACCTACCCCCCACCCCCACCCCACCCCCACCCCCACCACCAAAAAAAAAAAAAAGAGGAAAAGAAAGAGAAAAATCCCACTCTCATTTTGGTGCCTTCATCCTTCCCTCTCTCTCTCTTCCCTGCCAGTTACCTTCATCGTAGGAGGAGGAGGATGGGGTCCCGTAAATCCAGCCTGCTTATTATCAGCCCCCGGCTGAGCAAGGAACGAACGGGGAGAAGCTGGCACGGGTGTGTAAGAAGCGCCTTCTGCAGGTGTCTCACCGCGGCACCTTGGGAAACAACAGTGAGCTCAGTTGAGAGATGTTCTGTCAGCCTCCGCTTGGGCTAAGCCCCATCCTATCACGCTGTAGGAGCAGCTGATCGGCCATACTGAAAACGTAACCAAGACTACGAGCTGAAAATTAGGCGATGGTCTTCCTACCACGGCTGCCCCTTTCAGAGCAAGAACTCATCATCCTCACACCACCTCTGGCCTTAATTGTGCCTCTTTTCGGCATTCGCCTGCTACAGAGAGCGCCTCCGTAACAAGTTACGCGAGTGCAGCAGCTTAAGGCCAAGCAATGAAGGCCAAGAAAGGGCACGGGGACTTCCAGATTAGACAGAACGGAAGTCTACAAATAGCCCTTTCCTCCCGGGACAGAAAGAGAAACGCGTCAGAGGAGAAGAAGAGAAGCATCAGTAGCGTGAAAAGGAAACGCATGCTGAACCCACCTGACATAAAAAAGTAAATACGCCTGCTGGCTGAGAACGGTGCCGATGTTGCGAAGGACGACCGAGGCATCGTTCATCTCATACCACAGTCCGTTACTGGCCTGCAAATAAAGGCAGTGAGACATGGGACGAGTCCTTTCCCCCTAAAAAACAGTGGTTGCCGGTAGCCTTCTGGGGCAAGCCTCTCTTCACCAGCACAGGTTTTACCCTGCAAGAAACGAAGCTGATGCTTACCTTGGTGAAGCAGAAATAGTGTCCCGCGTGGCCGCTGCCACCTCTGTGCACCAGGACCGCATATAAGGCGTAGAGGACTGGTTCGCCGACTGGCTGAGACATGTATGCTCGAAGGTCCAAATACTCCGGATATTTCACGTGCTGAGGACAGAGCAAGAAGACCCCAAACTCATCTGGGAATACTTCACGAAAGAGCCGGAGAAAAACCCTGCTAAGAACACGGACCGGAAGTTGAGGCAGACCTTTCTTTGGCTCGTCAGAAAGAGGTCTTCCCAGGGACAACAGGTAACAATTTCAGGTGCAGAGAACCGTTCTCGGCAACATCAGCTCTTTAAGAGCAGAGCATATGCTTATCGTCCCACGGGAACTGTGCTGTTCCCCCAAGAGCAAGAGCCAGACCTACTTCTTGTACTGAGTCTTCCCAGACATCTACCGCCTCTGTACTTGCAGGCGGCAGACATTAACAGCTTTTCTAGAAGCGTGCTCTGCTCTGGGAAATCTCCCTCCCCAAGAGGACGGATTCGCTTCACAATTGTAGAGCTACCTTGCTAATCTTTCCGCCGGTGAAATCGGCAAATCTTTTCAGGGCTATGGTGAGAACGCTGGAAGAGCGATGGATCGTAAACCTCTTGGACGCAGCAACCATCTGTTCACACCTGCAAAGCGAGCACGGGCAAGTGTTTATAGGCATCTTTCCCTCCCCCGCCTCCCGCCAAAAGCCAAACACGTTTCCGCGTCTCTCGCACGCTCCTCCCAGTGCAATGCTCTGTCCTCGCGTAAGCGGGTGCTTCTTTTCAGAAAGCCACCCGCTGCCTTTCAGCCTTGCTCATGCAGAGACCGTAGCAGGATGCTTGAGGACACCGCGATACGCGCTGGGAAGGTTCTCTTTGGGCAGCCACACAAAAGCCTGAGTGCGCGTAGCCCGGCTGCGCGCCCCCCCCAAAAGCGAGGCTTGCCAACAACTCCTAACGCAGCAGGAAGGCGACTCTTCCCACTAGAGCGCGGTTCCAGAATGTAATGCAATGCCGGGGGATGTTCCCTGGTACGCAGAAGTGGCTCCTTCTAAGTCAAGCAGAATGACAAAGATGCCTCTCTTAAAAGCAAATGTACTGTTTGCCAAGCTCTGGGTGACTTCAGGGTATTAGCTCTACAACCAAAAGGTGCGCCTCGCTGTCTCGTTTGCCTGTCTCAATTGAGTCAAAGGCTAGCTCATGCTCTGAGACAGGCCCTACATTTCAGCCGGGCTCTCCTATTAAGATGTCGTTAGGAAGAATCTTACTTGCTGCATTTGTAGCAGTTTTCACCATCCAGCCGTTCAGGTCTCACAAATTCCTCCAGAGCTGCGGGGACAGAGGAGGCTGCCTGGATGCGGAAGAAAGCAGGGCACTGAGCTCCTGGAAACTCAAATCCCAACCCGCCCCGAGTATTTTGCCACAGGGCCTCCCTCCTTCACCCAGGGGGAGACCGTCGGCTTTAGAACGCCACAAGTGGCAAGAACAAACCCTCAGAGCTCGGGCCCTTCAGCCACCGATCCAAAACGGCTTACCTGTATCTCCAAAGGGATGTCGAGGAACGCCTCGTAGGACTCCGACACTGCTTGGCAGCTCAAGCACGTTACTGCAAGCCAAACAGCAGCACGTCACAAAATGTGAAGGAGACTCCCTTTGCCCGCTTAAACCGTTAAGACCCACTCCTCCCGTCACACCGTTAAGCTCTTTGCGACAAACGGGCACAAAGGCACCGAGCAGTTCTAAGGACAGTCCTCGTTTGAAAAAGTACCTCTGGAGCGCAGAAATCCTCCAAAGATTTGGTGAATGACCGTGGTAGCTTGCGACGACGCGTCCAAGCTGGAAACAAATTATCATCAGAGCTCAGAAGAGCCTGCTTGTCTACGAAAAGCCGGGACAAAGGTTTTCGCGTAGGGTAGGACACGAAGGCGACAAAAGCGCTCGAGAACACTGAAAGGTCGAGGTGTTTCTGCTTACTCGGTGCTTCCATTCAAACAAGCCGTCTGCATAGCAGCCACGGTGCAGCGTAAGAATTCGTGAGCATCTTCCTGTCGGCCAAAATGGAAATGCTCCCCGATTCCTAATGAACACCAAGGGTACAAGGTCTAGCTCATCAAAAGGGACAGAACGCTTCCCTTTCTACAAGCGCTCTCTCGCCCTTAAAAAATTGAACTCTCCAAACCCTTTGCACCCGTGACATAGCCCTCTGAAAACGCAGACGTTTCTACAGAGGGAGAACGCCCTCTGCAATGACTTACGCCTAAGGTCCTTGAAGACAGCCGTAGGCTTGATGGCATCCTCAGAGCAGAGCAGGACCTGGTTAACGTGCGTTTCCATTGTACACATCATGCAGAAGCCTCGCTCGCGACCTGCCAAGAGTCAAGGAAGAACCCACCTCAGTCTGGTGAAAGACGCGCCCCTGTGGAAAACCCTAAGCAACAGCAACCTTGAAGTTGTAAGTGCAGCCTCTGCTCTCCGTTCTACGCTCTCTTCTCCTCAGCTGCCAAGAGCCCAGTCCGTGTGCATAAGCACTAGCCAGGAAGTCTGTAGTAGTAGCCCACATCTTCTGAGGAAGCACCTGCTAACGGACTGCTGCCAAGTCCTCTTTTGCCGGTAGCGTCCCAGGACTTTGCACGCCACAGAAGAGCACAACAGGCGAGGCAAGCCTATTTGACCCTGACGAAGCAGCCTTAAGAGAGACTGAGCGTTAGCTTCGGCGCGCTGCTCTCGGGTGAGCTACGCGATACGGCGCTAAGAATCCTTTGGGAGAAAGGGCAGGTTCAAGTAACGCGTGTGTAGGTACTTCCACCCTCCTTGCTCGCCAAAGGATGCTTAATTGCAAGACGTCTTGTAAACAAGGCGCCAACAGGGCCTAATTTCTCCGAGCATGGACTAAGACACCAGACCGGGAAGCACACAGGTGCCTGTGTCAGAACAGACCTACGTGCATACGACCAAAGGCCGCTAGGCTCCCATCGGTTCCACAGAAGAATAACTTCCAAAGAACACAAGCCCAAGGCTTGGAAAAATAAGGTCTGATTTGAGCCTCAATGAAACTCTGGGTTTCCAGACAGTCATCCCACAGAAATCTCTATCCGAGTTCACACCAGACTAGCTCACATCATTGCTTTCACGGCGGTCTGCCCTAGCTTCCGTCTTCCAACGGTTCAGCACTGACCACTCACAGCACTCGGGCGTTATGGAAACGCGGCTGGGAAGGACCGCTGAGAACCTGAGCTGCCCTCCTCCTGAACGTTATCATCTTTCTGCCAGTCGGAAACCCACGGGCCAAACATTCATGGAGCGCATCACTTCCCAATGCCCTTGATCTTTCACAGGAGGGAAGAAAGGATCCTTCCTTGACGTTTGAGCACAGTGCATTAAGTGAAAGCAAGCCCTCCATCAGCTAGCCTGAGCGCGTCGCAAAGGCACGATGAAAAGCCGGTGCGCGCCCCCCACCCCACCCCCCCACCCCACCCCCCTGCCCTGCCCCCCCCCTCACCCCCCCGCAGGGAAAATAGGACATTTCAGAGAGTCACTTCACAGAGTCGCTGTTCTGCTCTTTGACCTGCAGAGCTGTCCCAGAGGTTGCAAGCAACATGCTCGGAAGTACTCACACGACTGGCTGTGTTCCCTGGAAAGCATGTAATTGGCGAGAGGCGGAGTGTAGGTCAAACACTGTAGAACCGAGTTGAGGAAACACGTATTGCCCAGGTTGTGCAGTCCAGCTCCAACACTTTGCCTTTGCCGCCACTCCACAGAAATCTTCTCAGGTGGGAAAAGCATCCTTTGTGGCGGAGCAGGTCCGTCAGTAACGACTGCAAGAGAACGCTAGCGTCAAAGAGACTGCACCCCTTTGTTTTACGAACGGAGGCTGCAAAGGTAGTGTTCTGGACAGGAGCCCCCAGAAGAACCAGCTGTAATCGAGAACACGAGCACGTAGTCGAGACAGCCCATGCCTCAAGTTTGCTGCTCAGCACACAGCTGGGGAAAAGCGTTTACTCCTCTGTTTTCCTTTTCCTCCTGGGCAACCACTACTACTCGGGCTTCAGGAACTTCGGCCAAGTCCCTTCCATCTCGAGGCTCCGCTCTGCTTGTTAGTCTAATTCTTCTGTCCTTCTTCCTTAGCCTGACCTGAACCGCAAGCTCACGCTGGCAATTACATGGCAATACGTGGAGGAGCTAAGGCCAAAAAAGAGGCCAGCAACCCTCCGAGGAGCAGAGCTCTTTCCAGGCAGTGTTGCCTTCAACTGTCGGAGGCGCACACACCTGGAGAAGCCTGTGTATTGCCACAAAGCTCCCTCCCCAGCAGCCACCGCAGCTTGTCAACCTCGCACAGTTCAGCTTTGCAACGCTAGCCGCTCCCGCTGTCCCAGGGCAGTCACACCATTAACCTTTACTCTTGAAGTCTGTACTCACAGGAGTAGCTCCTTTCGGGGCCAGCTCCTGCAGCTGGTACCTGACCCCAGCTTGCAGAGCCTGACTTCATTTCTGTCGGACACGACTCCGACTCAAAAACAAACGCGCTCGGCTAGCCAGAAGGCGCGCTCAGCCCACGCTCGCTTCCGCCAGCGCGACTGCAAGCGCCCTGGCAGAGAGCGCGCCACGAGCTGCTGCGCCGCGGCCCTCTCTGCCGCACAGCGACCCCAGCTCTGTGGGCCATTGTGACGGCGGGCAGCTCGGCCAAGGAGGCGGCCAGCTCGCAGCAGCTGAGCGGGCCGGGCCCGATCTGGCGCACCCAATCGGATCGCAGCGTGCCAGTGGCAGGCGGGTGCTGGGGGCAGCATGGCCCCACCCCTCCTCATGAGGGGGAGGCCGCGGGGGAGGCGCGCTCACCTCGGCGCCCCAAGGGCCCCAAGGGCCCCAAGGGCCCCAAGGGCCCCCGGGCGTCGCCCGCCCCGCGGCCTGCGGCCTGCGGCCGCTGCGCTGCCCCGCTGGCGGCAGGGGCGGGGGCTGGGCTCCCGCCCGCACAGCTGACACCTCTTTCCCGGGCCGAAGAAGCCGGACTAAGAAAAAAAAGCACGCTGCTGTCACCGTACCTGCTGTGCCGTTTGGGCTGCCCTGTTCCTGTTGGTGCGGGTTGTCTTTCCCACTCTTGTGGTGCCCCAAACTCTGTCCCTAAGACTTGTAGAGCACAACACCCGCTCTCCTCCAGCTCCCTTTTCCATGCATTTGGTCTAGGTCAGGAGGGGAAGCAAGCCCCTCATTCTGCACTACAGAGAAACACCTTCAACAGCCCTTAAGAGCAAGCCTGTTGGAAGACCCTGCAACGCCAAACAACTTTTAAGGCGTTCTTGGAGCAGCCGCACAATTTCACCTGTCTCCAGGAATTAGCGGAAAAGCCTGGCGCCATTACACGTTAGCACTAGTGCGCCTCCTCATCAGTGCGAGCACGCTTGGACTTTCTCTCTCCGGAAGGCTTTCCCAGGAACGGGGCTGCTCTCTCCTTGCGCCTTCTGGGACGAACTTAGTCCTGTACAATTGCCGCATAAGAGAGTCTTGACAGAACTAACGAGAGCAGCTATTTGACAAATATTTAGCGGGGGTAAGCCGCCTACGTTTCGCGGGCAGCTCCTGTGCTATGGAATTAACGCGTCAGTGTGTCCACAGCAGCTTTGGTTTGGGGGTTCTTCTCATACTGGATTGGGTGTTTTCCATCATTGCCCCAAGCGGTACTGCAGTTTGCCATGGAAAAGAGCGGCTCGACTCTAGATCGGTCTCCAGGCAAATTCAATTCGTTTTGCAATGCTGTAATCAGTCAAACTGCTCGAGCCGGGTGCCTCTTTCGAGGGACCCAGAACAAAAGAAGTCTGAAGAAACTGTCCTCCTTACAGTCTTAGTTCCCCGCCTGCCAGTGAAAGTCTCTTCCAGTCTTCTTTACTGAGTCAGTAAAGTCTCTTTCCTTCGGATCGGTTCACGTCTGCAGCCCGGGACGGTTGCTACGTTGCTGCTTCACGGTGCCTTCACTCGTTGCCGAAGGTTAACCGTTGCTTCTGCTCGTTCTGCTCTGGGTCCTTGAGGGCCGCTTCTAGCTGGTTTTGCAGTCCCATCAGCAGCAATGTCTTTCGCGTTCACTGCCGGTCAGTCCTGCGGCCTGCAGGCTTCATCTCCGTTAGGCCTCGCGCTCAGCTGGGCTAGAGCTAAATTAGCTCCCGTTTCTAACATAACAGTTATGCTAACTGAGGGACCAGTTTCTAACAGGTTCTACCTTGGCTCTTGGAGCTGCTCTGAGGGAAGGTTCCGGATCTGGAAGGGCAAAGCAATGCTTTTGAAGCCAGCCAGCATTTCATGCCAAAGAGAAGCAGGCATAGCCTGAGATGTCTCCAGGAGAGAGATGCTAACAGATTCCTGGCGCGGTGACACTACTTTCATTTGCGGGAGCTCTGTGCAGAGGGAACGGCTCTCTGTGACCGACTGCCCCCGCTCCCCCGCTGCTTTCTTCAAAGCACTCAGTGGCGGTAGCTTCTGTTTGGCTGAAGCTGGTCAGGCGAACACTCGCAGGCCTGGCACGGCAGAGCTGCTCCTGCGTGGGGCACGCTTGGAGGGTGCATTTGGCGTTTCCTCGGCGCTTGATAATGGAGAGCCTCACTGGGTAGGCAAGGTAGCACTGGGTAGGCAGGAAAGGTAACTCCCTGCCTGAAGTCCTGGGCTCCATAAATAATCCCTCCTACCTGCTCAGACGTCCAAGGCGGCTGCATGTCATAGTTTGCCTGTGAAACAGAGCAAAAGAGTCACCAGGTCTCTGAACTCTGTCAGGAGGAGCTGTGAGGAGGGGAAATCTCCTGGTTCCTGTGACTGTACAGGAGAGCAGACTTTTATCAGGCATAACCCGCAAGCAATCACCTTCCCTCTAACGTTGCCATTAACTCGGGCCACGGAGGGGCAGCGCAGGCGTTACTCTACCGGGAGAGGGTTAGTGTTCAGGGTTTGCCCTTTCGGTGTCCCGTTAGGGCCTAGCGCGTTTTGGCTAGGGGCTACGGGTTGGCACTCGCCTTTTCGGGGTAGGGATCGGGGGAGGCTTGGGGGAGGGTTCAGAGCTCTGCCTACGGCTGCTGGTAAGTGGTTAGGGCATGGGCTAGCCTTTTGGGTTCGGGCTAGGGCTCAGGGTGAGCCCGGTGTGGCAGGGACTTCAGGGGCGGGATCGGGGGGGGGCCTGGGGTGAGAGGGAGGCTAAGGGGTTACCAGGTTGGGCTTGGGCTGGGCGGAGAGGGTGTGGGGCTAGGGATTAGAGCAGGGGCTCGGGGGAGGGCTGGGTGGGGGGGGAAGGGACTGGGGTCAGGGCAGGGCTTCAGGGTCGGGGTTAGCGGCAGGCAGGGCAGGGCAGGACAGGGCAGGGCAGGGGCCTAAGCAAAGGGCTCTCACAGGCCCTGTGCCATGCGCGCCGCCCTCACCGCAGGGCCCCTCACCGCCCCCAGCTCTGCCGTCTGCGTGGGCGCAGCTCTCCGGAGGCCGCCCTGCGTGCCCTGGCGCACCTGCCTCTAGCGCTGGTGGGCAGCGTCTGGGGCCGGCGTGCGGAGGCCGGGGCTGGCATCAGGCTCGGGGCTGGCACCGAGAGGGCGGGCGGGGAGCGAGCGAGCGAGCGAGCCCCGCGCCTTCCCCGCCACGCTGCCCGGGTCGCCGCCTGCCTGCCAGGCCCCGGCCATCTGCGCGCTGGCTGGCCGAGCAGCAAGCGGTGGGCGGGAGGGGCGGGGCGGGGTGGGGCGGGCCGAGCAGCAAGCGGTGGGCGGGAGGGGAGGGGCGGGGCGCCCCAGGAGCGACATGCAGCCCACCCAGTGGCGCTGCCGCCCGGGCCAAGGGCTGGTGCTGGTGCTGCTGGGCCGGCCGGGCCCCTGGGGGCCCGGGGGCCCGCGGGCAGCGGCAGGGGTGCCTGCTCCGGGGCTGCGCTGGCCCGGTGCCGGCCCTGGCACGGGCCGCCTGCCCCCGTGCCCCCGCGCTAGGCCGCGGCACGGCCCACCTGTGCCCGGTGGGCCCCGCTTTGCTCCATCCCTCCCCAGTTCGGTGTGTCTGGTGCCTTTGCCTTGGCTGCCGTGGCCACGCGTGGCTGTGTCGCCGGGACTGCCTGCGTGCCAGTGGCCCTGCGCCCCAAAGTGCCCCCTCGCTAGCCAGCTGGGCCTGACTGGATTTCCCTTTGCCTTATGCAGTTGCTCGACATCTTTCTTTTTTTTTCTTTTTCTTTTCCCTTTAGCCTCGCTTCCTCCACCCAGCCCCAGTGAAGCACAAGCAGCTTCTGATCAGACGTGCTGACACTTGACCTGCCCGAGCAGCAGAGTGGCTTGCTGCTCGCACTCCTGCCACGCGCTCCCACGGCGCCCCATTCGGGCCTTAGCTCCTGCCAGGCCTGGGGCGCCAGCGGGAGCTCTGCTACCCATCGGCATTACCGGCACCTTTGGAAAAAAGCACGCCTAATGGAAGCGAACGGGGGAAAAAAGTTGCTTCTTTGCGTGGTAAAATTCCGTACAGAAGTCTGAAGCACCGCTAAGGACTGGCTTTTGGTTTGATGGTCATTTTATTGTTTTGAGAATCAAAACAAGCTTTTCAAGCTTGGCTTGGCAATGTTATTGTTTTGAGCATGGCGATCTGTTGCTTTTGGTGGTAAGTCGCGGTGCTGGCGGCAAGGTTAGTCAGAGTCCTGAAGGCTCCCGCCAGCAAGCTCGGCATCGGAAAGGCAAGAGGCAGCAGGGTCACTCCCTGTCATGACATTCAGCCCAAGCCCATCTGCTCAGCGGTTTGCTTTTCTAGAAAGCAAAGACCCGAGCCTGCGCACAGCTCGACGTGCGCCGTGACTCCGGCACTGAACGGGCTCGAGAGGAAGGCGGCCAAAAGCCTGCACGGGAAGGCTGCCCGTGGCGTTGTCTGCCGCCACGGTTTCTGGCTTGCTCACGTACAAAGCCGTCTGCAGGAAGGGATTCTTCCTTCTCCTCCCGTGTGTGCTTCTGGAAACGAGGATCTGAGCGTTCCAAGAAGCTCTCCAGCTTCTTGAGGGGGGTCTCCTCTTTTCCTGACGCTTGCCATTGTCCACGGGGAGCTCAGAGAAACCCAAGTCCTACTGTCTGAAGGAAACAGGCAAGTTAAGAACAGAAAAAACAGGGGTGGCACTTGATGCCTCTACGGGACTGTCTCGTATCATACATTTCTACTGCAGGGGCTGATGTGCAGCGCATCAGCTGCCCTGCGGTTAATTTCCGTACGTCTGCCTTACTAGGAAGCGTAAACCCTGAGAGGTCGAGCGGGCATTAGGTCCTGGCTTGTAGACAAATCGTTAATCAAGGCTAGTTCCGGAATACGAGCACCTGAAAACAGTCACTCTCGTAGCCTTCCCAAGAACTGCGCGCAGATGGCATTCTGACCATGTGGTCCTGATCTAAAGGTTTAACGCAAGTCGGCAGTATCTTCCCCAGCCTCTCTGGATCAAGCTGTCAACGCGACCCCCAGAGAGAGTCCCCCCGCGCGCCCCCCTCCCCCCCGCCCGCCCCTAAAGAGCTTGGA
>NW_027182754.1:0-91728 GCF_040807025.1 Struthio camelus | reverse complement strand
CACCCAGCTCGCCTTGCCACGCCGACGCCTCGCCCACAACTACTTTCCTGCTCCCCTCCTGCCTCCGCCAGCAGCCCGACGCATAGAGGAATGCCTGCCGACTCAGCCTACTGACACCTCTGGAACTGCGGCGCACTCACAGCCACCAGCTCTGCACTCCCAATCCGGCCTTGCCATGCCTCCGGCAGACCCTCCACAACTGCCTGCGCTCTTGTCCCGCCACTCCTGAAACAGACACCACTCCTCCTACTCCTCCTAGCCTAGTAGCAGGAAGGACAGCCAGCTCCAACGCCTCCCCACCATCACCGCAAGCACCTCTGCACTCCCACAATGGCCATCGCATTCCTCGAGTAGCTCCACAGCAATTGTCCTGCTCCTAGTCCTCCACCGCGGAAACTACCAGCCCGCCTCCTGCCACCTTTCCCCTAGGCGGCACACCTTGCTCCAACGCCTTCCCAACAAAGACGCCTCCTGAACAGCGAGCCCTTCCATCACCCAGCTCGCCTTGCCACGCCGACGCCTCGCCCACAACTACTTTCCTGCTCCCCTCCTGCCTCCTCCTGCCCCTGCCAGCAGCCCGACGCATAGAGGAATGCCTGCCGACTCAGCCTACTGACACCTCTGGAACTGCGGCGCACTCACAGCCACCAGCTCTGCACTCCCAATCCGGCCTTGCCATGCCTCCGGCAGACCCTCCACAAGTGCGTGGCTTCTTTTCTCTCCAGTGCTTCCATGTGCCTTTTGGTGTTAGCCAAAAGCCTCCTTGTTCCTTTCTACGATGCCTGGCCTTGTCTGTTTGGCTTTCGGTGTCACCAAGGTGGGTTCTGTGTTGGCAGAGGAACTCCATGTGTCTTTCTTTGCAGCTGGGGGAGACTCCATATTCCTTTGGGTGCAGCTTGGAGGAGATTTTTCTGTGTGCCTTTTGGTATTGCCGAGAAGCGTCCGGGTGTCTTTTGGTGCATCCGGTGGGGGCCTCCGTGGGCTTTTTGTTGTGGCCTCTGGGCCTCTGTGTGCCTTTTGGTATGGCCAAGTGCCTTCGGGTTTGGTTGGGGGTCCTCCGTGTGCCCTTTGGTGGGGATAAGAAGTCTTGGAAGTCTATTGGTGCAGCCAGGGGCCCTGCTTGTGCCTTTCCAGGAGTCTGGAAGGCTTCTGTGTGCCTCTCGGTGTGGCTACGAAACCAACCATCCATCTCCTTAGGCCACCTCCTACCAGAAGGAACCCCAACACCCCTAATCCCCGCCCTCATCCTCATTGAAACTACCAGCCTAGGAGACTCCTAACACTTTTTGGTGTGGCCGGGAAGCCTCGGTGTGCCTTTCTAGGAGGCTGGGGGCGGGCCTCTGTGTGGCCAAGGGATTTCCATGTGCCTTTCTAGGAGGCAGGGTAGCCTCCGTGAACCTTTTGGTGAAGCCAGGGGGTCTTTGCGTGTCTTTCTAGGAGGCCGGGGAGCCTCCACGTGCCTTTTGGTGCAGCTGGAAAGTTCTAGGAGTTCAGGGGACATCCATGTCCCTTTCTAGGTGGCAGGGTAGGCTCTGCAAGCCTTTTGGTGCAGCTGCGGGGCCTCTGCCGGCCTTTCAGTGTGGCCACGGAGTCTCTGCATGCCTTTGTAAGAGGCCAGGAATTCTCCGTGTGCCTTTTGGCGTGGCCAAGGGGTCCTTCAGATGTCTTTCGGTGCAGCTGAGGGGCCTCCTTGTGCCTTTCTAGGAAGTCAGGAAGCCTGCATATGCCTTTCGTTTTGGTTGGGGCGGACCTCCACGTGCCTTTTGGTGCGAGCAGGGGGCCTCTGTGTGCCTTTTGGTGCAGCTGGGGAGTCTCCGTATGCCTCTCTAAGAGGCCTGGGAGTCCCCGTGTGTCTTTCTAGGCTGCCGGGGGGCATGTCTTTCTAGGAGGCTGCAGAGCCTCTGTGTGTCTTTTGGAGCAGCCGGGCAGCCTCCATGTACCTTTTGTTGTGGTTGGGAGGCCTCTGCGTGCCTTTGGGTGTGAGCAGAAGCCCTCCAGCTGCCTTTCTAGGAGACGAGTAGTCTCCATACAGATGGGTGGCCTCCGTGTGTGCCCTTTCAGTGTGGCTAGGAAGCTTCCCTATCTCTTCTGTTGCTGCTGGGGGTGGGGGAGGGCCTCCTTATGCCTTTCAAAGTGGCTGGGGATCCTCTCTGTGTGCCTTTCTACAAGGCCAGGGGCTCCGTGCACCTTTTGGTGCAGCTGGATGGCCTCCGTGTGGCTCTCGGTGCGGGTGGGGGGGGCCCTCTGTGTGCCTTTTGCTGCAGCTAGAAAGCCTCTGTGTGTCTTTCAGTGAGGCCAGGGGGCCTCTGTGTGCCTTTCTAGGAGGCTGGGGTGCCTCTGTGTGTCTTTCAGTGCGGCCAGGGAGCCTCCTTATCACTTTTGGTGCAGCTGGGGGAGACTTCTGTATGCCTTTCGGTGCACCCAAGGAGGGCACCATGTGGCTTTTGGTGCAGCTGGGGGTCTTCCACGAACCTTTCTAGGAGGCCAGGGATCCTCCCTATTCATTTTGTGTATGTGGGGGGCTTCCGGGTGCCTTTCTCAGAGTCAGGGGGCTCCCATGTGCTTTTCTGTGTGGCTGAGTGGCCTTCATGTGGCTCTCGGTTCAGCCAAGAGGGGCTCCATGTGCCTTTTGGTGTGGCCAGGGGGGCCTCCGTGTACCTTTCGTGCAGCCGGGGAGCCTCCAGGTTCCTTTTGGTGACATCAAGGTACCTTCGTGTGCTTTTTGTTTCAGCTGGGGTCCTCTCTGTGCCTTTCTAGAATGCCGGAGAGTCTCTGTGTGCCTTTCGGTGAGGCCGGGTAACTTGTGCGTGCCTTTTGGTGCAGCCAGGGAGCCTCCGCATGCCTTTCAGTGTGGTCGGAAAGCCTCCATTGGCCTTTCTAGGAGTCTGGGGAGCCTCTGTGTGCCTTTTGGTGAGGCCAGGGAGCTTCTGGATGCATTTTGATGCAGCTGGGGGGGCCTCCGTGTGCCTTTGGGTGCAGTGAGAGGCCTCCGTATGTCTTTTCGTGCGTCCGAGGGGCCTCTGTGTGCCTTTCGGTAAGGCTGAGAAGCCTCCGTGTGCCTTTTGGTACTGCAGCGAAGTCTCTGCCTGCCTTTTCATGTGGCTAGGGAGCCTCTGCTTGCCTTTCTATGAAAAGAGAAGCCTCCATATGCCTTTTCGTACAGCTGCCTATTGCTGCTCCCAGGTGGCCTCTGCATGCCTTTCTAGGAGGCCGGAGAGCCTCTGTGTGCCTTTCGGTGTGGCTGTGGGGCCACCGTGTGCCTTTCAGTGTGACCGGGGAGCCTCTGTATGTCTTTTGGTGCAGCCAAGGAGGGCTCTGCATGCCTTTCATTTTCATTACAAGCAGAGGGCCTCCGTGGGCCTTTGGGTGCAGCTGGATGGCCTCTGTATGCCTTTAAGGGTAGCTGGAGAGGCATCTCTGTGCCTTTTGGAAGGGCCAAGGAGCCTCTGCGTGCCTTTGGGTGTGGCCGGGAAGCCTCCGTGTGCCTTTTGGTGTAGCCAAGGTGGGCTCTGTGTGCCTTTTGTTGCAGACAGAGGGCCTCCGTGTGCCTTTGGGTGCAGCTGGGAGCGGGGGCACCTCCATGTGCCTTTCAGTAGGACTGAGAAATGACTGCATGCCTTTCACTGTGTCCGAGGGGCCTCTGTGTGCCTTTCTAGGAGGCCAGGGAGCCTCTATGTGGCTTTTGGTGCATGTAGGGGGCTTCCATGTGCCCTTCAGGACAGCCAGGGGGGCCTCTGTGTGCGTTTCAGTGAGGACAAGGCAGGTTCTGTGTGCCTTTTGGTGTGGACAGAGGGCCTCCATGTGCTTTTTGGTGCAGTTGGGGCAGCCTCCATATGCCTTTGGGTGCAGTCAAGGAGCCCCCCCTGTGCCTTTCAGTGTGGCCAATAAGCCTCCATCTGCCTTTCTAGGAGCCTGGGAAGCCTCTATGTGCCTTTTGGTGAGGCCAGGGAGCTTCCAGATCCATTTTGGTGTGGGGCCACTGTATGCCTTTCAAGGAGGCCTCTGTGTGCCTTTCGGTGAGGCCGGGAAGCATCCATGTGCCTTTTGATGTGACCAGGCTCTTCTGCATTCCTTTTTAGGAGGCCAGGGAGCCTCCATTTGCCTTTGAGTGGGGCCAGGGAACTTCTGCATGCCTTTCGGTGTAGCTGGGGGTCCTCTGCATGTCTTCCTGTGTGACCAGGGGCCCTCCCTGTGGCTTCGGTGCAGCCAAAGGGGGCTCTGTGTGCCTTTCGGGGTGGCCAGGGATCCTCCATGTGAAGCTGGGCAGCTTCTGTGTGCAGCCAAGTAGCCTCTGTGTGCCTTTCAGTGTGGCCAGGGGGCCTCTGTGTACCTGAGAAGCCTCCTTATGCCTTTTGTTCCCCCGGGATGCCTCTGTGTGCCCTTTCATGCGGCTGTGAAGCCTCCATGTGCCTTTCTGGGAGGCTGAGGAGCCTCTGTGTGTTTTTCGGTGCAGCTAGGAAGCTTTCCTGTCTGTTTTGGTGCTGCTGGGGAGGCCTCTGTGTGCCTTTTGAAGTGGCTGAGGGGCCTCTAAGGCCTTTCAATATGGCTGGGGATCCTCTCTGCATGCCTTTCTACGGGACTGACGAGCCCCTGTCTGCCTTTTGGTGTGGCCGGGGAGCCTCTGTGTGCCTTTGTAGGAGGTGGAGGGGGCCTCTGTATACCCTTCTAGGATGCCAGGAAACCTCTATGTGCCTTTCAGTGCATAGGGGGGGGCCTCCATGTGCCTTTTGTTGCGACCATGGTGCCTCCGTCTGCCTTTCTGTGGTAATGGAGAGCCTCTGTGTGCCTTTCAGTGCGGCCTGGGGGCCTTCATATGCCTTTCGCTGTAACCGGGAGGGGCCTCCGTGTGCCTTTCAGTATAGCCGGGGAGCCTCCATATGCCTTTCTAGGAGGCTGGGAGGAGCCTCTGCGAGCCTTTTGGTGCAGCTGGGGGGGGCCTCTGCGTGCTTTTTTTAGGAGGTGGGGTGCCTCCGTGTGCCTTTTGGTGAGGCCACGGAACCTTCCTATCCCTTTTGGTGCAGCTGGGAAACCTTTGTGTGCCTTTTGGTGTGGCCAAGGAGCCTCCCTGTCCCTTTTGGTGCAGCCGGGGAGCCTCCATGTGCCTTTTGGTGCAGCCAGGAAGCCTCTGTGCACCTTTCAGTGCAGTTCGGGAGCCTCTGTGTGCCTTTTGCTGCAGCTTGAAAGACTCCATGTGCCTTTACAGGGGGCCACAGGGCATCCATGTGCCTTTCTACGAGGCAGAGTACCCTCCGCCAGCCTTTTGGTGAGGCCGGGGGGCCTCTGTGTGCCTTTTTAGGAGGCCAGGGAGACTCTGCGTGCCTTTTGGTGTGGCCGGGAAGCCTCCACGTGCCTTTCAGTGTGACTGGGGATGAGCATTTTGAGGGAGCTGGGGAGACTGTGCTTGCCTTTTTTGGTGGCCAGGGAGCCGCTGTGTGCGTTTTGGTGCGGCCAGGGGGCCTCTACACGGCTTTCTAGGAGGTGAGGGAGCCTCCCTATGCCTTTCTGTGTGTGGAGGAGGCCTCTGTGTGCCTGTTGGTGCAGTCAGGGAGATTCTGCGTGCTTTTCGGTGTGGCCGGGGGATCTTTGTGTTGGAGGTATGGAAAAAAAGGAGATTAGGGCATTATTCAGTCTTTCACAGGTAGTTAACAAAGCAAGGCTTGAAGGAAGGAGCAAGACAACACTATAAGGCAACCAGATAAGGAAGTTCCCAAATAAACCTGAAGAGAACAAAAACGGTTGATAAACAGAAGAGAACTACTTGAACTACGGGTGAACTATCCTAATTAGCATAACAAAAAACCCACTTGCAAGCAGGGAAGCCCCCCTGCTGGTCAAAGCCCCTTCCCCATAGAGCATGCGCAGTAGAAAAAGAGGATACTGTGGCTTTAAATGAAGATGAGACCTAACAGAACCAATAGGAATAAGGATGACTTAATGTAGTTGTAAACTATACTGATAACTGTTGCTTAAACTGTATAAAGTGTAGTAATCAGGTGTGCTAGCTTTGTGGTATTACCACCTAGCACCCATCTCTCTGCGCAGAAATGAATTAAACAAATATCTCGACTTTGTGTGTTTTCAGCTCATTGCGCACCGGGTGAAAGAACCCTTCTTTGGGACAACATTTGCAAGCCTTTCAGGGTAGCTGGAAAGTCTTTGCATGCCTTTTTTGGTGCAGCTGGGGGGCCTCTACGTGGCTTTCTAGGAGGCAGGGGAGCCTCCATATGCCTTTTGGTACAGTCGGGGGCCTCCGTGTGCCTTCCAATGCAGCTGGGGAGCCTTTGCTTGCTTTTTGGTGTGGCTGGGAAGCTGCCACATTCCTTTTGGTGCTACCAGGAGGCCTCCGCGTGTCTTCCGGTGCGGCCAGGAGGCTTCTACTTGCCTTTTGGTGTGGCTGGGGAGCCTCCGTGTACCTTTCTAGGAGGCCAGGGAGCCCCTCTATGCCTTTTGATGCAGCCGGGGGGCCTACACATACCTTTCAGTGTAGTTGGGGGGCCTCCCTGTAGCTTTTAGTGCAGCTAGGAAGCCTCCGTGTGCCTTTCGGTGCTGCTGGTAGGCCTCTGCATGCCTTTCAGTGCAGCCAGGGAGCTTCTGCGTGCCTTTCAGTGCAGCCAGGGAGCCTCCCGTGTGCCTTTCAGTGTGGCTGGGAATCCACCATGTGCCTTTTTAGGAGGCCAAGGAGCCTCCATGCGCCTTTCGGTGTGGACAGAGAACCTCTGCGTGCCTTTGTAGGAGTCCAGCAAACCTCCGTGTGCCTTTTGGTTCGGCTACGGGGCCTCCACGTGCCTTTCCTACAAGGCCGGGGCACCTCCCTATGCCTTTTGGTGAAGCTGGGGAGCCACCATGCACCTTTCGGTGCAGCTGGGAAACCTCTCTGTTCCTTTTGGTGCCACAGGGGAACCTCCATGTGCCTTTCAGTGCAGCCAGAGACCGTCTGTGTGCCTTTCGGTGCAGCCTGGGAGCCTCCTTGTACCTTTTGGTGCAGTCAGAGGGCCTCCATTTGCTTTTTCTTGCGGCCTGGGAGTCTCTGTGTTCCTTTCTAGGATGCCAAGTAGCTTCCTGACAGTAGCATGCTGTCATGGATGGCTATGTGCTTTTTAGGAAAGACAGGCCAGGAAGGCGAGGTGGTAGAGTTGCTCTTTATGTGAGGGAGCAACTAGAATGTGTGGAGCTCTGCCTCGGGATGGATGAAGAGCAAGTTGAGAGCCTATAGGTAAGGATTAAAGGGCAGGATAACATGGGTGACACGGCGGTGGGGGCATCCCATCAGGGCCCGTGGATTTATGGATGTCAAGTTTGGACAAAAGATCTCTAACCCGATCCTCCTCCACCAAGGGAGAGTCTTCCTTTCTCCAGCCTTCCTCTCTTGCCTCCAAGGTCTGGAATGCCTGAGGACTGGCCTTAGCAGTGAAGACGGAAGCAAAGAAGGCATTCAATAACTCTGCCTTCTCTGTATCCTTTGTCACCAGGGCACCTGCCCCATTCAGCAGCGGGCCCACGTTTTCCCTAGTCTTCCTTTTGCTCTGGATGTATTTGAAGAAGGCCTTCTTGTTGTCCTTGACATCCCTTGCCAGATTTCATTCCAACTGGGCCTTAGCCTTCCTTGTCGCATCCCTGCACGCTCTGACAACGTCCCTGTATTCCTCCCAAGTGGCCTGTCCCCTTTTCCACATTCTGTACACTTCCTTCTTCTGCTGGAGTTTTGTCAGGAGTTCCTTGCTCATCCATGCAGGTCTCCTGTCGGCTTTGCTGGACTTCTTACTCAGGGGGATGCACCGATCTTGAGCCTGGAGGAAGTGATGCTTGAATATTAACCAGCTTTCTTGGACCCCTCTTCCTTCTACGGCCCTACCCCATGACATTCCCCTAAGTAGGTCCCTGAGGAGGCCAAAGTTAGCTCTCCTGAAGTCCAGCGTTGCAATCCTACTCATTGCCCTGCTCCCTCCTCGTAGGATCCTCAACTCCACCATCTCATGGTCACTGCAGCCAAGGCTGCCCCCAACCTTCACCTCTCCAACTAGACCTTCTTTGCTTGTTAGGACAAGGTCTAGCATTGCACCTCTCCTCGTTGGCATCTCCACCACCTGGGTCCAGAACTTATCATCAGTGCTCTGCAGGAACCTCTTTGACTGTTTGTGCCTAGCTGTGCTGTCTTGCCAACAGATGTCAGGGTGCTTGAAGTCTCCCGGGAGAACCAGGGCCTGTGAACATGAGGCTACTTCCAGCTGGGATGCACCCACGAGTGCTGAGGGAGCTGGCGGATGTTATCGCTAGGCCACTCTCCATCATCTTGGCAAGGTCCTGGAGATCAGGAGAGGTGCCTGAGGACTGGAAGAAAGCCAATGTCACGCCAGTCTTCCACAAGGGCAAGAAGGAGGAGCCAGGAAACTGCAGGCCTGTCAGCCTCCCCTCCATCCCTGGAAAGGTGATGGAACAGCTCCTCCTGGAGGTCCTCACTAAGCATCTGGAGGACAAGAAGGTGATCAGGAGTAGGCAGCATGGATTCACCAAAGGGAAAGCATGCTTGACCAACCTGAGAGCCTTCTATGATGGGATGACTGGCTGGGTAGATGAGGGGAGAGCAGTGGGTGTTGTCTTTCTGGACTTCAGCAAGGCTTTTGACACTGTCTCCCATCACATCCTCCTAGGTAAGCTCAGGAAGTGTGGGCTAGACGAGTGGACAGTGAGGTGGCTTGAGAACTGGCTGGATGGCCGAGCTCAGAGGGTTGTGGTGAATGGCGCAGAGTCAAGTTGGAGGCCTGTGGCTAGTGGTGTCCCCCAGGGGGTCAGTCCTGGGTCCAGTCTTGTTCAATATATTCATCAATGAGCTGGAGAAAGGGACAGAGTGCACCCTCAGCAAGTTTGCTGATGATACTAAACTGGGAGGAGAGGCTAACACACCAGAAGACTGTGCTGCCATTCCGAGGGACCTGGACAGGCTGGAGAGGTGGGCGGAGAGGAAGCTCATGAGGTTCAACAAAGGCAAGTGCAAGGTCCTGCACCTAGGCAGGAATAATCCCCTGCACCAGTACAGGCTGGGGGTTGACCTGTTGGAAAGTAGCTCTGCAGAGAAGGAGCTGGGAGTGCTGGTGGACAAGAAGTTAAGCATGAGCCAGCAGTGTGCCCTTGTGGCCAAGAAGGCCAATGGTCTCCTGGGGTGCATTAGGCAGAGTGTTGCCAGCAGGTCAAGGCAGGTGATCCTGCCCCTCTCCTCAGCCCTGGGGAGGCCTCACCTGCGGTACTGCGTCCAGTTCTGGGCTCCCCAGTACAAGAGAGACATGGCACTGCTGGAGAGAGTCCAGCGGAGGGCTACCAAGATGATTAGAGGGCTGGAGCATCTCTCCTAGGAAGAAAGACTGCAAGAGCTGGGCCTGTTCAGCCTGGAGAAGAGAAGATTGAGAGGGGATCTCATCAACGTGTACAAGTATCTGAAGGGGGAGTGTCAAGAGGATGAGGCCAGCCTCTTCTCCGTGGTGCCCAGCAACAGGACAAGAGGCAACGGGCAGAAACTGAACCACAGGAAGCTCCACCTAAACCTGAGAAAAAACTTCTTCACTGTGAGGGTGACAGAGCATTGGAACAGGTTGCCCAGAGAGGTGCTGGAGTCTCCTTCGCTGGAGATATTCAAAACCCGTCTGGATGTGATCCTGGGCAATATGCTCTAGGTGACCCGACTTGAACAGGGAGGTTGGACTAGATGATCTCCAGAGGTCCCATCCAACCTAAACGATTCTGTGATTCTGTGAGTCACTCCACAGCAATTCTCCTGCTCCTAGTCCTCCACCGTGGAAACTAAACCACTCCTCCTACTCCTCCTAGCCTAGTAGCAGGAAGGACAGCCAGCTCCAACGCCTCCCCACCATCACCGCAAGCACCTCTGCACTCCCACAATGGCCATCGCATTCCTCGAGTAGCTCCACAGCAATTGTCCTGCTCCTACTCCTCCACCGCGGAAACTACCAGCCCGCCTCCTGCCACCTTTCCCCTAGGCGGCACACCTTGCTCCAACGCCTTCCCAACAAAGACGCCTCCTGAACAGCGAGCCCTTCCATCACCCAGCTCGCCTTGCCACGCCGACGCCTCGCCCACAACTACTTTCCTGCTCCCCTCCTGCCTCCTCCTGCCCCTGCCAGCAGCCCGACGCATAGAGGAATGCCTGCCGACTCAGCCTACTGACTCCTCTGGAACTGCGGCGCACTCACAGCCACCAGCTCTGCACTCCCAATCTGGCCTTGCCATGCCTCCGGCAGACCCTCCACAAGTGCGTGGCTGCTCTTCCCTCCTCTGCCAAAACTTACAGCCGTCCTCCACAAAGCTTGCAACTAGCAACACCACCCTGCTCAAAAGCCTCTCCCACAAACAAGCACTCGCACCGCGCAGCTCTTCTCGCCCATTCTGCTTTTGGAGGGCCAAGGGCAACCCCTCCACATGGGAGCTGCTTGTCTTCCTCCACCGTGGAAACTACCCGCTCGCCTCCTGCCACCTTTCCCCTAGGCGGCACACCTTGCTCCAACGCCTTCCCAACAAAGACGCCTCCTGAACAGCGAGCCCTTCCATCACCCAGCTCGCCCTGCCACGCCGACGCCTCGCCCACAACTACTTTCCTGCTCCCCTCCTGCCTCTGCCAGCAGCCCGACGCATAGAGGAATGCCTGCCGACTCAGCCTACTGACACCTCTGGAACTGCGGCGCACTCACAGCCACCAGCTCTGCACTCCCAATCCGGCCTTGCCATGCCTCCGGCAGACCCTCCACAACTGCCTGCGCTCTTGTCCCGCCACTCCTGAAACAGACACCACTCCTCCTCCTCCTAGCCTAGTAGCAGGAAGGACAGCCAGCTCCAACGCCTCCCCACCATCACCGCAAGCACCTCTGCACTCCCACAATGGCCATCGCATTCCTCGAGTAGCTCCACAGCAATTGTCCTGCTCCTAGTCCTCCACCGCGGAAACTACCAGCCCGCCTCCTGCCACCTTTCCCCTAGGCGGCACACCTTGCTCCAACGCCTTCCCAACAAAGACGCCTCCTGAACAGCGAGCCCTTCCATCACCCAGCTCGCCTTGCCACGCCGACGCCTCGCCCACAACTACTTTCCTGCTCCCCTCCTGCCTCCGCCAGCAGCCCGACGCATAGAGGAATGCCTGCCGACTCAGCCTACTGACACCTCTGGAACTGCGGCGCACTCACAGCCACCAGCTCTGCACTCCCAATCCGGCCTTGCCATGCCTCCGGCAGACCCTCCACAACTGCCTGCGCTCTTGTCCCGCCACTCCTGAAACAGACACCACTCCTCCTACTCCTCCTAGCCTAGTAGCAGGAAGGACAGCCAGCTCCAACGCCTCCCCACCATCACCGCAAGCACCTCTGCACTCCCACAATGGCCATCGCATTCCTCGAGTAGCTCCACAGCAATTGTCCTGCTCCTAGTCCTCCACCGCGGAAACTACCAGCCCGCCTCCTGCCACCTTTCCCCTAGGCGGCACACCTTGCTCCAACGCCTTCCCAACAAAGACGCCTCCTGAACAGCGAGCCCTTCCATCACCCAGCTCGCCTTGCCACGCCGACGCCTCGCCCACAACTACTTTCCTGCTCCCCTCCTGCCTCCTCCTGCCCCTGCCAGCAGCCCGACGCATAGAGGAATGCCTGCCGACTCAGCCTACTGACACCTCTGGAACTGCGGCGCACTCACAGCCACCAGCTCTGCACTCCCAATCCGGCCTTGCCATGCCTCCGGCAGACCCTCCACAAGTGCGTGGCTTCTTTTCTCTCCAGTGCTTCCATGTGCCTTTTGGTGTTAGCCAAAAGCCTCCTTGTTCCTTTCTACGATGCCTGGCCTTGTCTGTTTGGCTTTCGGTGTCACCAAGGTGGGTTCTGTGTTGGCAGAGGAACTCCATGTGTCTTTCTTTGCAGCTGGGGGAGACTCCATATTCCTTTGGGTGCAGCTTGGAGGAGATTTTTCTGTGTGCCTTTTGGTATTGCCGAGAAGCGTCCGGGTGTCTTTTGGTGCATCCGGTGGGGGCCTCCGTGGGCTTTTTGTTGTGGCCTCTGGGCCTCTGTGTGCCTTTTGGTATGGCCAAGTGCCTTCGGGTTTGGTTGGGGGTCCTCCGTGTGCCCTTTGGTGGGGATAAGAAGTCTTGGAAGTCTATTGGTGCAGCCAGGGGCCCTGCTTGTGCCTTTCCAGGAGTCTGGAAGGCTTCTGTGTGCCTCTCGGTGTGGCTACGAAACCAACCATCCATCTCCTTAGGCCACCTCCTACCAGAAGGAACCCCAACACCCCTAATCCCCGCCCTCATCCTCATTGAAACTACCAGCCTAGGAGACTCCTAACACTTTTTGGTGTGGCCGGGAAGCCTCGGTGTGCCTTTCTAGGAGGCTGGGGGCGGGCCTCTGTGTGGCCAAGGGATTTCCATGTGCCTTTCTAGGAGGCAGGGTAGCCTCCGTGAACCTTTTGGTGAAGCCAGGGGGTCTTTGCGTGTCTTTCTAGGAGGCCGGGGAGCCTCCACGTGCCTTTTGGTGCAGCTGGAAAGTTCTAGGAGTTCAGGGGACATCCATGTCCCTTTCTAGGTGGCAGGGTAGGCTCTGCAAGCCTTTTGGTGCAGCTGCGGGGCCTCTGCCGGCCTTTCAGTGTGGCCACGGAGTCTCTGCATGCCTTTGTAAGAGGCCAGGAATTCTCCGTGTGCCTTTTGGCGTGGCCAAGGGGTCCTTCAGATGTCTTTCGGTGCAGCTGAGGGGCCTCCTTGTGCCTTTCTAGGAAGTCAGGAAGCCTGCATATGCCTTTCGTTTTGGTTGGGGCGGACCTCCACGTGCCTTTTGGTGCGAGCAGGGGGCCTCTGTGTGCCTTTTGGTGCAGCTGGGGAGTCTCCGTATGCCTCTCTAAGAGGCCTGGGAGTCCCCGTGTGTCTTTCTAGGCTGCCGGGGGGCATGTCTTTCTAGGAGGCTGCAGAGCCTCTGTGTGTCTTTTGGAGCAGCCGGGCAGCCTCCATGTACCTTTTGTTGTGGTTGGGAGGCCTCTGCGTGCCTTTGGGTGTGAGCAGAAGCCCTCCAGCTGCCTTTCTAGGAGACGAGTAGTCTCCATACAGATGGGTGGCCTCCGTGTGTGCCCTTTCAGTGTGGCTAGGAAGCTTCCCTATCTCTTCTGTTGCTGCTGGGGGTGGGGGAGGGCCTCCTTATGCCTTTCAAAGTGGCTGGGGATCCTCTCTGTGTGCCTTTCTACAAGGCCAGGGGCTCCGTGCACCTTTTGGTGCAGCTGGATGGCCTCCGTGTGGCTCTCGGTGCGGGTGGGGGGGGCCCTCTGTGTGCCTTTTGCTGCAGCTAGAAAGCCTCTGTGTGTCTTTCAGTGAGGCCAGGGGGCCTCTGTGTGCCTTTCTAGGAGGCTGGGGTGCCTCTGTGTGTCTTTCAGTGCGGCCAGGGAGCCTCCTTATCACTTTTGGTGCAGCTGGGGGAGACTTCTGTATGCCTTTCGGTGCACCCAAGGAGGGCACCATGTGGCTTTTGGTGCAGCTGGGGGTCTTCCACGAACCTTTCTAGGAGGCCAGGGATCCTCCCTATTCATTTTGTGTATGTGGGGGGCTTCCGGGTGCCTTTCTCAGAGTCAGGGGGCTCCCATGTGCTTTTCTGTGTGGCTGAGTGGCCTTCATGTGGCTCTCGGTTCAGCCAAGAGGGGCTCCATGTGCCTTTTGGTGTGGCCAGGGGGGCCTCCGTGTACCTTTCGTGCAGCCGGGGAGCCTCCAGGTTCCTTTTGGTGACATCAAGGTACCTTCGTGTGCTTTTTGTTTCAGCTGGGGTCCTCTCTGTGCCTTTCTAGAATGCCGGAGAGTCTCTGTGTGCCTTTCGGTGAGGCCGGGTAACTTGTGCGTGCCTTTTGGTGCAGCCAGGGAGCCTCCGCATGCCTTTCAGTGTGGTCGGAAAGCCTCCATTGGCCTTTCTAGGAGTCTGGGGAGCCTCTGTGTGCCTTTTGGTGAGGCCAGGGAGCTTCTGGATGCATTTTGATGCAGCTGGGGGGGCCTCCGTGTGCCTTTGGGTGCAGTGAGAGGCCTCCGTATGTCTTTTCGTGCGTCCGAGGGGCCTCTGTGTGCCTTTCGGTAAGGCTGAGAAGCCTCCGTGTGCCTTTTGGTACTGCAGCGAAGTCTCTGCCTGCCTTTTCATGTGGCTAGGGAGCCTCTGCTTGCCTTTCTATGAAAAGAGAAGCCTCCATATGCCTTTTCGTACAGCTGCCTATTGCTGCTCCCAGGTGGCCTCTGCATGCCTTTCTAGGAGGCCGGAGAGCCTCTGTGTGCCTTTCGGTGTGGCTGTGGGGCCACCGTGTGCCTTTCAGTGTGACCGGGGAGCCTCTGTATGTCTTTTGGTGCAGCCAAGGAGGGCTCTGCATGCCTTTCATTTTCATTACAAGCAGAGGGCCTCCGTGGGCCTTTGGGTGCAGCTGGATGGCCTCTGTATGCCTTTAAGGGTAGCTGGAGAGGCATCTCTGTGCCTTTTGGAAGGGCCAAGGAGCCTCTGCGTGCCTTTGGGTGTGGCCGGGAAGCCTCCGTGTGCCTTTTGGTGTAGCCAAGGTGGGCTCTGTGTGCCTTTTGTTGCAGACAGAGGGCCTCCGTGTGCCTTTGGGTGCAGCTGGGAGCGGGGGCACCTCCATGTGCCTTTCAGTAGGACTGAGAAATGACTGCATGCCTTTCACTGTGTCCGAGGGGCCTCTGTGTGCCTTTCTAGGAGGCCAGGGAGCCTCTATGTGGCTTTTGGTGCATGTAGGGGGCTTCCATGTGCCCTTCAGGACAGCCAGGGGGGCCTCTGTGTGCGTTTCAGTGAGGACAAGGCAGGTTCTGTGTGCCTTTTGGTGTGGACAGAGGGCCTCCATGTGCTTTTTGGTGCAGTTGGGGCAGCCTCCATATGCCTTTGGGTGCAGTCAAGGAGCCCCCCCTGTGCCTTTCAGTGTGGCCAATAAGCCTCCATCTGCCTTTCTAGGAGCCTGGGAAGCCTCTATGTGCCTTTTGGTGAGGCCAGGGAGCTTCCAGATCCATTTTGGTGTGGGGCCACTGTATGCCTTTCAAGGAGGCCTCTGTGTGCCTTTCGGTGAGGCCGGGAAGCATCCATGTGCCTTTTGATGTGACCAGGCTCTTCTGCATTCCTTTTTAGGAGGCCAGGGAGCCTCCATTTGCCTTTGAGTGGGGCCAGGGAACTTCTGCATGCCTTTCGGTGTAGCTGGGGGTCCTCTGCATGTCTTCCTGTGTGACCAGGGGCCCTCCCTGTGGCTTCGGTGCAGCCAAAGGGGGCTCTGTGTGCCTTTCGGGGTGGCCAGGGATCCTCCATGTGAAGCTGGGCAGCTTCTGTGTGCAGCCAAGTAGCCTCTGTGTGCCTTTCAGTGTGGCCAGGGGGCCTCTGTGTACCTGAGAAGCCTCCTTATGCCTTTTGTTCCCCCGGGATGCCTCTGTGTGCCCTTTCATGCGGCTGTGAAGCCTCCATGTGCCTTTCTGGGAGGCTGAGGAGCCTCTGTGTGTTTTTCGGTGCAGCTAGGAAGCTTTCCTGTCTGTTTTGGTGCTGCTGGGGAGGCCTCTGTGTGCCTTTTGAAGTGGCTGAGGGGCCTCTAAGGCCTTTCAATATGGCTGGGGATCCTCTCTGCATGCCTTTCTACGGGACTGACGAGCCCCTGTCTGCCTTTTGGTGTGGCCGGGGAGCCTCTGTGTGCCTTTGTAGGAGGTGGAGGGGGCCTCTGTATACCCTTCTAGGATGCCAGGAAACCTCTATGTGCCTTTCAGTGCATAGGGGGGGGCCTCCATGTGCCTTTTGTTGCGACCATGGTGCCTCCGTCTGCCTTTCTGTGGTAATGGAGAGCCTCTGTGTGCCTTTCAGTGCGGCCTGGGGGCCTTCATATGCCTTTCGCTGTAACCGGGAGGGGCCTCCGTGTGCCTTTCAGTATAGCCGGGGAGCCTCCATATGCCTTTCTAGGAGGCTGGGAGGAGCCTCTGCGAGCCTTTTGGTGCAGCTGGGGGGGGCCTCTGCGTGCTTTTTTTAGGAGGTGGGGTGCCTCCGTGTGCCTTTTGGTGAGGCCACGGAACCTTCCTATCCCTTTTGGTGCAGCTGGGAAACCTTTGTGTGCCTTTTGGTGTGGCCAAGGAGCCTCCCTGTCCCTTTTGGTGCAGCCGGGGAGCCTCCATGTGCCTTTTGGTGCAGCCAGGAAGCCTCTGTGCACCTTTCAGTGCAGTTCGGGAGCCTCTGTGTGCCTTTTGCTGCAGCTTGAAAGACTCCATGTGCCTTTACAGGGGGCCACAGGGCATCCATGTGCCTTTCTACGAGGCAGAGTACCCTCCGCCAGCCTTTTGGTGAGGCCGGGGGGCCTCTGTGTGCCTTTTTAGGAGGCCAGGGAGACTCTGCGTGCCTTTTGGTGTGGCCGGGAAGCCTCCACGTGCCTTTCAGTGTGACTGGGGATGAGCATTTTGAGGGAGCTGGGGAGACTGTGCTTGCCTTTTTTGGTGGCCAGGGAGCCGCTGTGTGCGTTTTGGTGCGGCCAGGGGGCCTCTACACGGCTTTCTAGGAGGTGAGGGAGCCTCCCTATGCCTTTCTGTGTGTGGAGGAGGCCTCTGTGTGCCTGTTGGTGCAGTCAGGGAGATTCTGCGTGCTTTTCGGTGTGGCCGGGGGATCTTTGTGTTGGAGGTATGGAAAAAAAGGAGATTAGGGCATTATTCAGTCTTTCACAGGTAGTTAACAAAGCAAGGCTTGAAGGAAGGAGCAAGACAACACTATAAGGCAACCAGATAAGGAAGTTCCCAAATAAACCTGAAGAGAACAAAAACGGTTGATAAACAGAAGAGAACTACTTGAACTACGGGTGAACTATCCTAATTAGCATAACAAAAAACCCACTTGCAAGCAGGGAAGCCCCCCTGCTGGTCAAAGCCCCTTCCCCATAGAGCATGCGCAGTAGAAAAAGAGGATACTGTGGCTTTAAATGAAGATGAGACCTAACAGAACCAATAGGAATAAGGATGACTTAATGTAGTTGTAAACTATACTGATAACTGTTGCTTAAACTGTATAAAGTGTAGTAATCAGGTGTGCTAGCTTTGTGGTATTACCACCTAGCACCCATCTCTCTGCGCAGAAATGAATTAAACAAATATCTCGACTTTGTGTGTTTTCAGCTCATTGCGCACCGGGTGAAAGAACCCTTCTTTGGGACAACATTTGCAAGCCTTTCAGGGTAGCTGGAAAGTCTTTGCATGCCTTTTTTGGTGCAGCTGGGGGGCCTCTACGTGGCTTTCTAGGAGGCAGGGGAGCCTCCATATGCCTTTTGGTACAGTCGGGGGCCTCCGTGTGCCTTCCAATGCAGCTGGGGAGCCTTTGCTTGCTTTTTGGTGTGGCTGGGAAGCTGCCACATTCCTTTTGGTGCTACCAGGAGGCCTCCGCGTGTCTTCCGGTGCGGCCAGGAGGCTTCTACTTGCCTTTTGGTGTGGCTGGGGAGCCTCCGTGTACCTTTCTAGGAGGCCAGGGAGCCCCTCTATGCCTTTTGATGCAGCCGGGGGGCCTACACATACCTTTCAGTGTAGTTGGGGGGCCTCCCTGTAGCTTTTAGTGCAGCTAGGAAGCCTCCGTGTGCCTTTCGGTGCTGCTGGTAGGCCTCTGCATGCCTTTCAGTGCAGCCAGGGAGCTTCTGCGTGCCTTTCAGTGCAGCCAGGGAGCCTCCCGTGTGCCTTTCAGTGTGGCTGGGAATCCACCATGTGCCTTTTTAGGAGGCCAAGGAGCCTCCATGCGCCTTTCGGTGTGGACAGAGAACCTCTGCGTGCCTTTGTAGGAGTCCAGCAAACCTCCGTGTGCCTTTTGGTTCGGCTACGGGGCCTCCACGTGCCTTTCCTACAAGGCCGGGGCACCTCCCTATGCCTTTTGGTGAAGCTGGGGAGCCACCATGCACCTTTCGGTGCAGCTGGGAAACCTCTCTGTTCCTTTTGGTGCCACAGGGGAACCTCCATGTGCCTTTCAGTGCAGCCAGAGACCGTCTGTGTGCCTTTCGGTGCAGCCTGGGAGCCTCCTTGTACCTTTTGGTGCAGTCAGAGGGCCTCCATTTGCTTTTTCTTGCGGCCTGGGAGTCTCTGTGTTCCTTTCTAGGATGCCAAGTAGCTTCCTGACAGTAGCATGCTGTCATGGATGGCTATGTGCTTTTTAGGAAAGACAGGCCAGGAAGGCGAGGTGGTAGAGTTGCTCTTTATGTGAGGGAGCAACTAGAATGTGTGGAGCTCTGCCTCGGGATGGATGAAGAGCAAGTTGAGAGCCTATAGGTAAGGATTAAAGGGCAGGATAACATGGGTGACACGGCGGTGGGGGCATCCCATCAGGGCCCGTGGATTTATGGATGTCAAGTTTGGACAAAAGATCTCTAACCCGATCCTCCTCCACCAAGGGAGAGTCTTCCTTTCTCCAGCCTTCCTCTCTTGCCTCCAAGGTCTGGAATGCCTGAGGACTGGCCTTAGCAGTGAAGACGGAAGCAAAGAAGGCATTCAATAACTCTGCCTTCTCTGTATCCTTTGTCACCAGGGCACCTGCCCCATTCAGCAGCGGGCCCACGTTTTCCCTAGTCTTCCTTTTGCTCTGGATGTATTTGAAGAAGGCCTTCTTGTTGTCCTTGACATCCCTTGCCAGATTTCATTCCAACTGGGCCTTAGCCTTCCTTGTCGCATCCCTGCACGCTCTGACAACGTCCCTGTATTCCTCCCAAGTGGCCTGTCCCCTTTTCCACATTCTGTACACTTCCTTCTTCTGCTGGAGTTTTGTCAGGAGTTCCTTGCTCATCCATGCAGGTCTCCTGTCGGCTTTGCTGGACTTCTTACTCAGGGGGATGCACCGATCTTGAGCCTGGAGGAAGTGATGCTTGAATATTAACCAGCTTTCTTGGACCCCTCTTCCTTCTACGGCCCTACCCCATGACATTCCCCTAAGTAGGTCCCTGAGGAGGCCAAAGTTAGCTCTCCTGAAGTCCAGCGTTGCAATCCTACTCATTGCCCTGCTCCCTCCTCGTAGGATCCTCAACTCCACCATCTCATGGTCACTGCAGCCAAGGCTGCCCCCAACCTTCACCTCTCCAACTAGACCTTCTTTGCTTGTTAGGACAAGGTCTAGCATTGCACCTCTCCTCGTTGGCATCTCCACCACCTGGGTCCAGAACTTATCATCAGTGCTCTGCAGGAACCTCTTTGACTGTTTGTGCCTAGCTGTGCTGTCTTGCCAACAGATGTCAGGGTGCTTGAAGTCTCCCGGGAGAACCAGGGCCTGTGAACATGAGGCTACTTCCAGCTGGGATGCACCCACGAGTGCTGAGGGAGCTGGCGGATGTTATCGCTAGGCCACTCTCCATCATCTTGGCAAGGTCCTGGAGATCAGGAGAGGTGCCTGAGGACTGGAAGAAAGCCAATGTCACGCCAGTCTTCCACAAGGGCAAGAAGGAGGAGCCAGGAAACTGCAGGCCTGTCAGCCTCCCCTCCATCCCTGGAAAGGTGATGGAACAGCTCCTCCTGGAGGTCCTCACTAAGCATCTGGAGGACAAGAAGGTGATCAGGAGTAGGCAGCATGGATTCACCAAAGGGAAAGCATGCTTGACCAACCTGAGAGCCTTCTATGATGGGATGACTGGCTGGGTAGATGAGGGGAGAGCAGTGGGTGTTGTCTTTCTGGACTTCAGCAAGGCTTTTGACACTGTCTCCCATCACATCCTCCTAGGTAAGCTCAGGAAGTGTGGGCTAGACGAGTGGACAGTGAGGTGGCTTGAGAACTGGCTGGATGGCCGAGCTCAGAGGGTTGTGGTGAATGGCGCAGAGTCAAGTTGGAGGCCTGTGGCTAGTGGTGTCCCCCAGGGGGTCAGTCCTGGGTCCAGTCTTGTTCAATATATTCATCAATGAGCTGGAGAAAGGGACAGAGTGCACCCTCAGCAAGTTTGCTGATGATACTAAACTGGGAGGAGAGGCTAACACACCAGAAGACTGTGCTGCCATTCCGAGGGACCTGGACAGGCTGGAGAGGTGGGCGGAGAGGAAGCTCATGAGGTTCAACAAAGGCAAGTGCAAGGTCCTGCACCTAGGCAGGAATAATCCCCTGCACCAGTACAGGCTGGGGGTTGACCTGTTGGAAAGTAGCTCTGCAGAGAAGGAGCTGGGAGTGCTGGTGGACAAGAAGTTAAGCATGAGCCAGCAGTGTGCCCTTGTGGCCAAGAAGGCCAATGGTCTCCTGGGGTGCATTAGGCAGAGTGTTGCCAGCAGGTCAAGGCAGGTGATCCTGCCCCTCTCCTCAGCCCTGGGGAGGCCTCACCTGCGGTACTGCGTCCAGTTCTGGGCTCCCCAGTACAAGAGAGACATGGCACTGCTGGAGAGAGTCCAGCGGAGGGCTACCAAGATGATTAGAGGGCTGGAGCATCTCTCCTAGGAAGAAAGCCTGCAAGAGCTGGGCCTGTTCAGCCTGGAGAAGAGAAGATTGAGAGGGGATCTCATCAACGTGTACAAGTATCTGAAGGGGGAGTGTCAAGAGGATGAGGCCAGCCTCTTCTCCGTGGTGCCCAGCAACAGGACAAGAGGCAACGGGCAGAAACTGAACCACAGGAAGCTCCACCTAAACCTGAGAAAAAACTTCTTCACTGTGAGGGTGACAGAGCATTGGAACAGGTTGCCCAGAGAGGTGCTGGAGTCTCCTTCGCTGGAGATATTCAAAACCCGTCTGGATGTGATCCTGGGCAATATGCTCTAGGTGACCCGACTTGAACAGGGAGGTTGGACTAGATGATCTCCAGAGGTCCCATCCAACCTAAACGATTCTGTGATTCTGTGAGTCACTCCACAGCAATTCTCCTGCTCCTACTCCTCCACCGCGGAAACTACCCGCTCGCCTCCTGCCACCTTTCCCCTAGGCGGCACACCTTGCTCCAACGCCTTCCCAACAAAGACGCCTCCTGAACAGCGAGCCCTTCCATCACCCAGCTCGCCTTGCCACGCCGACGCCTCGCCCACAACTACTTTCCTGCTCCCCTCCTGCCTCCTCCTGCCCCTGCCAGCAGCCCGACGCATAGAGGAATGCCTGCCGACTCAGCCTACTGACTCCTCTGGAACTGCGGCGCACTCACAGCCACCAGCTCTGCACTCCCAATCTGGCCTTGCCATGCCTCCGGCAGACCCTCCACAAGTGCGTGGCTGCTCTTCCCTCCTCTGCCAAAACTTACAGCCGCCCTCCACAAAGCTTGCAACTAGCAACACCACCCTGCTCAAAAGCCTCTCCCACAAACAAGCACTCGCACCACGCAGCTCTTCTCGCCCATTCTGCTTTTGGAGGGCCAAGGGCAACCCCTCCACATGGGAGCTGCTTGTCTTCCTCCACCGTGGAAACTACCCGCTCGCCTCCTGCCACCTTTCCCCTAGGCGGCACAACTTGCTCCAACGCCTTCCCAACAAAGACGCCTCCTGAACAGCGAGCCCTTCCATCACCCAGCTCGCCCTGCCACGCCGACGCCTCGCCCACAACTACTTTCCTGCTCCCCTCCTGCCTCCTCCTGCCCCTGCCAGCAGCCCGACGCATAGAGGAATGCCTGCCGACTCAGCCTACTGACTCCTCTGGAACTGCGGCGCACTCACAGCCACCAGCTCTGCACTCCCAATCTGGCCTTGCCATGCCTCCGGCAGACCCTCCACAACTGCCTGCGCTCTTGTCCCGCCACTCCTGAAACAGACACCACTCCTCCTACTCCTCCTAGCCTAGTAGCAGCAACGCCACCCTGCTCCAACGCCTCCCCACCATCACCGCAAGCACCTCTGCACTCCCACAATGGCCATCGCATTCCTCGAGTAGCTCCACAGCAATTGTCCTGCTCCTAGTCCTCCACCGCGGAAACTACCAGCCCGCCTCCTGCCACCTTTCCCCTAGGCGGCACACCTTGCTCCAACGCCTTCCCAACAAAGACGCCTCCTGAACAGCGAGCCCTTCCATCACCCAGCTCGCCTTGCCACGCCGACGCCTCGCCCACAACTACTTTCCTGCTCCCCTCCTGCTCCCCTCCTGCCTCTGCCAGCAGCCCGACGCATAGAGGAATGCCTGCCGACTCAGCCTACTGACACCTCTGGAACTGCGGCGCACTCACAGCCACCAGCTCTGCACTCCCAATCCGGCCTTGCCATGCCTCCGGCAGACCCTCCACAAGTGCGTGGCTTCTTTTCTCTCCAGTGCTTCCATGTGCCTTTTGGTGTTAGCCAAAAGCCTCCTTGTTCCTTTCTACGATGCCTGGCCTTGTCTGTTTGGCTTTCGGTGTCACCAAGGTGGGTTCTGTGTTGGCAGAGGAACTCCATGTGTCTTTCTTTGCAGCTGGGGGAGACTCCATATTCCTTTGGGTGCAGCTTGGAGGAGATTTTTCTGTGTGCCTTTTGGTATTGCCGAGAAGCGTCCGGGTGTCTTTTGGTGCATCCGGTGGGGGCCTCCGTGGGCTTTTTGTTGTGGCCTCTGGGCCTCTGTGTGCCTTTTGGTATGGCCAAGTGCCTTCGGGTTTGGTTGGGGGTCCTCCGTGTGCCCTTTGGTGGGGATAAGAAGTCTTGGAAGTCTATTGGTGCAGCCAGGGGCCCTGCTTGTGCCTTTCCAGGAGTCTGGAAGGCTTCTGTGTGCCTCTCGGTGTGGCTACGAAACCAACCATCCATCTCCTTAGGCCACCTCCTACCAGAAGGAACCCCAACACCCCTAATCCCCGCCCTCATCCTCATTGAAACTACCAGCCTAGGAGACTCCTAACACTTTTTGGTGTGGCCGGGAAGCCTCGGTGTGCCTTTCTAGGAGGCTGGGGGTGGGCCTCTGTGTGGCCAAGGGATTTCCATGTGCCTTTCTAGGAGGCAGGGTAGCCTCCGTGAACCTTTTGGTGAAGCCAGGGGGTCTTTGCGTGTCTTTCTAGGAGGCCGGGGAGCCTCCACGTGCCTTTTGGTGCAGCTGGAAAGTTCTAGGAGTTCAGGGGACATCCATGTCCCTTTCTAGGTGGCAGGGTAGGCTCTGCAAGCCTTTTGGTGCAGCTGCGGGGCCTCTGCCGGCCTTTCAGTGTGGCCACGGAGTCTCTGCATGCCTTTGTAAGAGGCCAGGAATTCTCCGTGTGCCTTTTGGCGTGGCCAAGGGGTCCTTCAGATGTCTTTCGGTGCAGCTGAGGGGCCTCCTTGTGCCTTTCTAGGAAGTCAGGAAGCCTGCATATGCCTTTCGTTTTGGTTGGGGGGGACCTCCACGTGCCTTTTGGTGCGAGCAGGGGGCCTCTGTGTGCCTTTTGGTGCAGCTGGGGAGTCTCCGTATGCCTCTCTAAGAGGCCTGGGAGTCCCCGTGTGTCTTTCTAGGCTGCCGGGGGGCATGTCTTTCTAGGAGGCTGCAGAGCCTCTGTGTGTCTTTTGGAGCAGCCGGGCAGCCTCCATGTACCTTTTGTTGTGGTTGGGAGGCCTCTGCGTGCCTTTGGGTGTGAGCAGAAGCCCTCCAGCTGCCTTTCTAGGAGACGAGTAGTCTCCATACAGATGGGTGGCCTCCGTGTGTGCCCTTTCAGTGTGGCTAGGAAGCTTCCCTATCTCTTCTGTTGCTGCTGGGGGTGGGGGGGGCCTCCTTATGCCTTTCAAAGTGGCTGGGGATCCTCTCTGTGTGCCTTTCTACAAGGCCAGGGGCTCCGTGCACCTTTTGGTGCAGCTGGATGGCCTCCGTGTGGCTCTCGGTGCGGGTGGGGGGGGCCCTCTGTGTGCCTTTTGCTGCAGCTAGAAAGCCTCTGTGTGTCTTTCAGTGAGGCCAGGGGGCCTCTGTGTGCCTTTCTAGGAGGCTGGGGTGCCTCTGTGTGTCTTTCAGTGCGGCCAGGGAGCCTCCTTATCACTTTTGGTGCAGCTGGGGGAGACTTCTGTATGCCTTTCGGTGCATCCAAGGAGGGCACCATGTGGCTTTTGGTGCAGCTGGGGGTCTTCCACGAACCTTTCTAGGAGGCCAGGGATCCTCCCTATTCATTTTGTGTATGTGGGGGGCTTCCGGGTGCCTTTCTCAGAGTCAGGGGGCTCCCATGTGCTTTTCTGTGTGGCTGAGTGGCCTTCATGTGGCTCTCGGTTCAGCCAAGAGGGGCTCCATGTGCCTTTTGGTGTGGCCAGGGGGGCCTCCGTGTACCTTTCGTGCAGCCGGGGAGCCTCCAGGTTCCTTTTGGTGACATCAAGGTACCTTCGTGTGCTTTTTGTTTCAGCTGGGGTCCTCTCTGTGCCTTTCTAGAATGCCGGAGAGTCTCTGTGTGCCTTTCGGTGAGGCCGGGTAACTTGTGCGTGCCTTTTGGTGCAGCCAGGGAGCCTCCGCATGCCTTTCAGTGTGGTCGGAAAGCCTCCATTGGCCTTTCTAGGAGTCTGGGGAGCCTCTGTGTGCCTTTTGGTGAGGCCAGGGAGCTTCTGGATGCATTTTGATGCAGCTGGGGGGGCCTCCGTGTGCCTTTGGGTGCAGTGAGAGGCCTCCGTATGTCTTTTCGTGCGTCCGAGGGGCCTCTGTGTGCCTTTCGGTAAGGCTGAGAAGCCTCCGTGTGCCTTTTGGTACTGCAGCGAAGTCTCTGCCTGCCTTTTCATGTGGCTAGGGAGCCTCTGCTTGCCTTTCTATGAAAAGAGAAGCCTCCATATGCCTTTTCGTACAGCTGCCTATTGCTGCTCCCAGGTGGCCTCTGCATGCCTTTCTAGGAGGCCGGAGAGCCTCTGTGTGCCTTTCGGTGTGGCTGTGGGGCCACCGTGTGCCTTTCAGTGTGACCGGGGAGCCTCTGTATGTCTTTTGGTGCAGCCAAGGAGGGCTCTGCATGCCTTTCATTTTCATTACAAGCAGAGGGCCTCCGTGGGCCTTTGGGTGCAGCTGGATGGCCTCTGTATGCCTTTAAGGGTAGCTGGAGAGGCATCTCTGTGCCTTTTGGAAGGGCCAAGGAGCCTCTGCGTGCCTTTGGGTGTGGCCGGGAAGCCTCCGTGTGCCTTTTGGTGTAGCCAAGGTGGGCTCTGTGTGCCTTTTGTTGCAGACAGAGGGCCTCCGTGTGCCTTTGGGTGCAGCTGGGAGCGGGGGCACCTCCATGTGCCTTTCAGTAGGACTGAGAAATGACTGCATGCCTTTCACTGTGTCCGAGGGGCCTCTGTGTGCCTTTCTAGGAGGCCAGGGAGCCTCTATGTGGCTTTTGGTGCATGTAGGGGGCTTCCATGTGCCCTTCAGGACAGCCAGGGGGGCCTCTGTGTGCGTTTCAGTGAGGACAAGGCAGGTTCTGTGTGCCTTTTGGTGTGGACAGAGGGCCTCCATGTGCTTTTTGGTGCAGTTGGGGCAGCCTCCATATGCCTTTGGGTGCAGTCAAGGAGCCCCCCCTGTGCCTTTCAGTGTGGCCAATAAGCCTCCATCTGCCTTTCTAGGAGCCTGGGAAGCCTCTATGTGCCTTTTGGTGAGGCCAGGGAGCTTCCAGATCCATTTTGGTGTGGGGCCACTGTATGCCTTTCAAGGAGGCCTCTGTGTGCCTTTCGGTGAGGCCGGGAAGCATCCATGTGCCTTTTGATGTGACCAGGCTCTTCTGCATTCCTTTTTAGGAGGCCAGGGAGCCTCCATTTGCCTTTGAGTGGGGCCAGGGAACTTCTGCATGCCTTTCGGTGTAGCTGGGGGTCCTCTGCATGTCTTCCTGTGTGACCAGGGGCCCTCCCTGTGGCTTCGGTGCAGCCAAAGGGGGCTCTGTGTGCCTTTCGGGGTGGCCAGGGATCCTCCATGTGAAGCTGGGCAGCTTCTGTGTGCAGCCAAGTAGCCTCTGTGTGCCTTTCAGTGTGGCCAGGGGGCCTCTGTGTACCTGAGAAGCCTCCTTATGCCTTTTGTTCCCCCGGGATGCCTCTGTGTGCCCTTTCATGCGGCTGTGAAGCCTCCATGTGCCTTTCTGGGAGGCTGAGGAGCCTCTGTGTGTTTTTCGGTGCAGCTAGGAAGCTTTCCTGTCTGTTTTGGTGCTGCTGGGGAGGCCTCTGTGTGCCTTTTGAAGTGGCTGAGGGGCCTCTAAGGCCTTTCAATATGGCTGGGGATCCTCTCTGCATGCCTTTCTACGGGACTGACGAGCCCCTGTCTGCCTTTTGGTGTGGCCGGGGAGCCTCTGTGTGCCTTTGTAGGAGGTGGAGGGGGCCTCTGTATACCCTTCTAGGATGCCAGGAAACCTCTATGTGCCTTTCAGTGCATAGGGGGGGGCCTCCATGTGCCTTTTGTTGCGACCATGGTGCCTCCGTCTGCCTTTCTGTGGTAATGGAGAGCCTCTGTGTGCCTTTCAGTGTGGCCTGGGGGCCTTCATATGCCTTTCGCTGTAACCGGGAGGGGCCTCCGTGTGCCTTTCAGTATAGCCGGGGAGCCTCCATATGCCTTTCTAGGAGGCTGGGAGGAGCCTCTGCGAGCCTTTTGGTGCAGCTGGGGGGGGCCTCTGCGTGCTTTTTTTAGGAGGTGGGGTGCCTCCGTGTGCCTTTTGGTGAGGCCACGGAACCTTCCTATCCCTTTTGGTGCAGCTGGGAAACCTTTGTGTGCCTTTTGGTGTGGCCAAGGAGCCTCCCTGTCCCTTTTGGTGCAGCCGGGGAGCCTCCATGTGCCTTTTGGTGCAGCCAGGAAGCCTCTGTGCACCTTTCAGTGCAGTTCGGGAGCCTCTGTGTGCCTTTTGCTGCAGCTTGAAAGACTCCATGTGCCTTTACAGGGGGCCACAGGGCATCCATGTGCCTTTCTACGAGGCAGAGTACCCTCCGCCAGCCTTTTGGTGAGGCCGGGGGGCCTCTGTGTGCCTTTTTAGGAGGCCAGGGAGACTCTGCGTGCCTTTTGGTGTGGCCGGGAAGCCTCCACGTGCCTTTCAGTGTGACTGGGGATGAGCATTTTGAGGGAGCTGGGGAGACTGTGCTTGCCTTTTTTGGTGGCCAGGGAGCCGCTGTGTGCGTTTTGGTGCGGCCAGGGGGCCTCTACACGGCTTTCTAGGAGGTGAGGGAGCCTCCCTATGCCTTTCTGTGTGTGGAGGAGGCCTCTGTGTGCCTGTTGGTGCAGTCAGGGAGATTCTGCGTGCTTTTCGGTGTGGCCGGGGGATCTTTGTGTTGGAGGTATGGAAAAAAAGGAGATTAGGGCATTATTCAGTCTTTCACAGGTAGTTAACAAAGCAAGGCTTGAAGGAAGGAGCAAGACAACACTATAAGGCAACCAGATAAGGAAGTTCCCAAATAAACCTGAAGAGAACAAAAACGGTTGATAAACAGAAGAGAACTACTTGAACTACGGGTGAACTATCCTAATTAGCATAACAAAAAACCCACTTGCAAGCAGGGAAGCCCCCCTGCTGGTCAAAGCCCCTTCCCCATAGAGCATGCGCAGTAGAAAAAGAGGATACTGTGGCTTTAAATGAAGATGAGACCTAACAGAACCAATAGGAATAAGGATGACTTAATGTAGTTGTAAACTATACTGATAACTGTTGCTTAAACTGTATAAAGTGTAGTAATCAGGTGTGCTAGCTTTGTGGTATTACCACCTAGCACCCATCTCTCTGCGCAGAAATGAATTAAACAAATATCTCGACTTTGTGTGTTTTCAGCTCATTGCGCACCGGGTGAAAGAACCCTTCTTTGGGACAACATTTGCAAGCCTTTCAGGGTAGCTGGAAAGTCTTTGCATGCCTTTTTTGGTGCAGCTGGGGGGCCTCTACGTGGCTTTCTAGGAGGCAGGGGAGCCTCCATATGCCTTTTGGTACAGTCGGGGGCCTCCGTGTGCCTTCCAATGCAGCTGGGGAGCCTTTGCTTGCTTTTTGGTGTGGCTGGGAAGCTGCCACATTCCTTTTGGTGCTACCAGGAGGCCTCCGCGTGTCTTCCGGTGCGGCCAGGAGGCTTCTACTTGCCTTTTGGTGTGGCTGGGGAGCCTCCGTGTACCTTTCTAGGAGGCCAGGGAGCCCCTCTATGCCTTTTGATGCAGCCGGGGGGCCTACACATACCTTTCAGTGTAGTTGGGGGGCCTCCCTGTAGCTTTTAGTGCAGCTAGGAAGCCTCCGTGTGCCTTTCGGTGCTGCTGGTAGGCCTCTGCATGCCTTTCAGTGCAGCCAGGGAGCTTCTGCGTGCCTTTCAGTGCAGCCAGGGAGCCTCCCGTGTGCCTTTCAGTGTGGCTGGGAATCCACCATGTGCCTTTTTAGGAGGCCAAGGAGCCTCCATGCGCCTTTCGGTGTGGACAGAGAACCTCTGCGTGCCTTTGTAGGAGTCCAGCAAACCTCCGTGTGCCTTTTGGTTCGGCTACGGGGCCTCCACGTGCCTTTCCTACAAGGCCGGGGCACCTCCCTATGCCTTTTGGTGAAGCTGGGGAGCCACCATGCACCTTTCGGTGCAGCTGGGAAACCTCTCTGTTCCTTTTGGTGCCACAGGGGAACCTCCATGTGCCTTTCAGTGCAGCCAGAGACCGTCTGTGTGCCTTTCGGTGCAGCCTGGGAGCCTCCTTGTACCTTTTGGTGCAGTCAGAGGGCCTCCATTTGCTTTTTCTTGCGGCCTGGGAGTCTCTGTGTTCCTTTCTAGGATGCCAAGTAGCTTCCTGACAGTAGCATGCTGTCATGGATGGCTATGTGCTTTTTAGGAAAGACAGGCCAGGAAGGCGAGGTGGTAGAGTTGCTCTTTATGTGAGGGAGCAACTAGAATGTGTGGAGCTCTGCCTCGGGATGGATGAAGAGCAAGTTGAGAGCCTATAGGTAAGGATTAAAGGGCAGGATAACATGGGTGACACGGCGGTGGGGGCATCCCATCAGGGCCCGTGGATTTATGGATGTCAAGTTTGGACAAAAGATCTCTAACCCGATCCTCCTCCACCAAGGGAGAGTCTTCCTTTCTCCAGCCTTCCTCTCTTGCCTCCAAGGTCTGGAATGCCTGAGGACTGGCCTTAGCAGTGAAGACGGAAGCAAAGAAGACATTCAATAACTCTGTCTTCTCTGTATCCTTTGTCACCAGGGCACCTGCCCCATTCAGCAGCGGGCCCACGTTTTCCCTAGTCTTCCTTTTGCTCTGGATGTATTTGAAGAAGGCCTTCTTGTTGTCCTTGACATCCCTTGCCAGATTTCATTCCAACTGGGCCTTAGCCTTCCTTGTCGCATCCCTGCACGCTCTGACAACGTCCCTGTATTCCTCCCAAGTGGCCTGTCCCCTTTTCCACATTCTGTACACTTCCTTCTTCTGCTGGAGTTTTGTCAGGAGTTCCTTGCTCATCCATGCAGGTCTCCTGTCGGCTTTGCTGGACTTCTTACTCAGGGGGATGCACCGATCTTGAGCCTGGAGGAAGTGATGCTTGAATATTAACCAGCTTTCTTGGACCCCTCTTCCTTCTACGGCCCTACCCCATGACATTCCCCTAAGTAGGTCCCTGAGGAGGCCAAAGTTAGCTCTCCTGAAGTCCAGCGTTGCAATCCTACTCATTGCCCTGCTCCCTCCTCGTAGGATCCTCAACTCCACCATCTCATGGTCACTGCAGCCAAGGCTGCCCCCAACCTTCACCTCTCCAACTAGACCTTCTTTGCTTGTTAGGACAAGGTCTAGCATTGCACCTCTCCTCGTTGGCATCTCCACCACCTGGGTCCAGAAATTATCATCAGTGCTCTGCAGGAACCTCTTTGACTGTTTGTGCCTAGCTGTGCTGTCTTGCCAACAGATGTCAGGGTGCTTGAAGTCTCCCGGGAGAACCAGGGCCTGTGAACATGAGGCTACTTCCAGCTGGGATGCACCCACGAGTGCTGAGGGAGCTGGCGGATGTTATCGCTAGGCCACTCTCCATCATCTTGGCAAGGTCCTGGAGATCAGGAGAGGTGCCTGAGGACTGGAAGAAAGCCAATGTCACGCCAGTCTTCCACAAGGGCAAGAAGGAGGAGCCAGGAAACTGCAGGCCTGTCAGCCTCCCCTCCATCCCTGGAAAGGTGATGGAACAGCTCCTCCTGGAGGTCCTCACTAAGCATCTGGAGGACAAGAAGGTGATCAGGAGTAGGCAGCATGGATTCACCAAAGGGAAAGCATGCTTGACCAACCTGAGAGCCTTCTATGATGGGATGACTGGCTGGGTAGATGAGGGGAGAGCAGTGGGTGTTGTCTTTCTGGACTTCAGCAAGGCTTTTGACACTGTCTCCCATCACATCCTCCTAGGTAAGCTCAGGAAGTGTGGGCTAGACGAGTGGACAGTGAGGTGGCTTGAGAACTGGCTGGATGGCCGAGCTCAGAGGGTTGTGGTGAATGGCGCAGAGTCAAGTTGGAGGCCTGTGGCTAGTGGTGTCCCCCAGGGGGTCAGTCCTGGGTCCAGTCTTGTTCAATATATTCATCAATGAGCTGGAGAAAGGGACAGAGTGCACCCTCAGCAAGTTTGCTGATGATACTAAACTGGGAGGAGAGGCTAACACACCAGAAGACTGTGCTGCCATTCCGAGGGACCTGGACAGGCTGGAGAGGTGGGCGGAGAGGAAGCTCATGAGGTTCAACAAAGGCAAGTGCAAGGTCCTGCACCTAGGCAGGAATAATCCCCTGCACCAGTACAGGCTGGGGGTTGACCTGTTGGAAAGTAGCTCTGCAGAGAAGGAGCTGGGAGTGCTGGTGGACAAGAAGTTAAGCATGAGCCAGCAGTGTGCCCTTGTGGCCAAGAAGGCCAATGGTCTCCTGGGGTGCATTAGGCAGAGTGTTGCCAGCAGGTCAAGGCAGGTGATCCTGCCCCTCTCCTCAGCCCTGGGGAGGCCTCACCTGCGGTACTGCGTCCAGTTCTGGGCTCCCCAGTACAAGAGAGACATGGCACTGCTGGAGAGAGTCCAGCGGAGGGCTACCAAGATGATTAGAGGGCTGGAGCATCTCTCCTAGGAAGAAAGACTGCAAGAGCTGGGCCTGTTCAGCCTGGAGAAGAGAAGATTGAGAGGGGATCTCATCAACGTGTACAAGTATCTGAAGGGGGAGTGTCAAGAGGATGAGGCCAGCCTCTTCTCCGTGGTGCCCAGCAACAGGACAAGAGGCAACGGGCAGAAACTGAACCACAGGAAGCTCCACCTAAACCTGAGAAAAAACTTCTTCACTGTGAGGGTGACAGAGCATTGGAACAGGTTGCCCAGAGAGGTGCTGGAGTCTCCTTCGCTGGAGATATTCAAAACCCGTCTGGATGTGATCCTGGGCAATATGCTCTAGGTGACCCGACTTGAACAGGGAGGTTGGACTAGATGATCTCCAGAGGTCCCATCCAACCTAAACGATTCTGTGATTCTGTGAGTCACTCCACAGCAATTCTCCTGCTCCTAGTCCTCCACCGTGGAAACTAAACCACTCCTCCTACTCCTCCTAGCCTAGTAGCAGGAAGGACAGCCAGCTCCAACGCCTCCCCACCATCACCGCAAGCACCTCTGCACTCCCACAATGGCCATCGCATTCCTCGAGTAGCTCCACAGCAATTGTCCTGCTCCTACTCCTCCACCGCGGAAACTACCAGCCCGCCTCCTGCCACCTTTCCCCTAGGCGGCACACCTTGCTCCAACGCCTTCCCAACAAAGACGCCTCCTGAACAGCGAGCCCTTCCATCACCCAGCTCGCCTTGCCACGCCGACGCCTCGCCCACAACTACTTTCCTGCTCCCCTCCTGCCTCCTCCTGCCCCTGCCAGCAGCCCGACGCATAGAGGAATGCCTGCCGACTCAGCCTACTGACTCCTCTGGAACTGCGGCGCACTCACAGCCACCAGCTCTGCACTCCCAATCTGGCCTTGCCATGCCTCCGGCAGACCCTCCACAAGTGCGTGGCTGCTCTTCCCTCCTCTGCCAAAACTTACAGCCGTCCTCCACAAAGCTTGCAACTAGCAACACCACCCTGCTCAAAAGCCTCTCCCACAAACAAGCACTCGCACCGCGCAGCTCTTCTCGCCCATTCTGCTTTTGGAGGGCCAAGGGCAACCCCTCCACATGGGAGCTGCTTGTCTTCCTCCACCGTGGAAACTACCCGCTCGCCTCCTGCCACCTTTCCCCTAGGCGGCACACCTTGCTCCAACGCCTTCCCAACAAAGACGCCTCCTGAACAGCGAGCCCTTCCATCACCCAGCTCGCCCTGCCACGCCGACGCCTCGCCCACAACTACTTTCCTGCTCCCCTCCTGCCTCTGCCAGCAGCCCGACGCATAGAGGAATGCCTGCCGACTCAGCCTACTGACACCTCTGGAACTGCGGCGCACTCACAGCCACCAGCTCTGCACTCCCAATCCGGCCTTGCCATGCCTCCGGCAGACCCTCCACAACTGCCTGCGCTCTTGTCCCGCCACTCCTGAAACAGACACCACTCCTCCTACTCCTCCTAGCCTAGTAGCAGGAAGGACAGCCAGCTCCAACGCCTCCCCACCATCACCGCAAGCACCTCTGCACTCCCACAATGGCCATCGCATTCCTCGAGTAGCTCCACAGCAATTGTCCTGCTCCTACTCCTCCACCGCGGAAACTACCAGCCCGCCTCCTGCCACCTTTCCCCTAGGCGGCACACCTTGCTCCAACGCCTTCCCAACAAAGACGCCTCCTGAACAGCGAGCCCTTCCATCACCCAGCTCGCCTTGCCACGCCGACGCCTCGCCCACAACTACTTTCCTGCTCCCCTCCTGCCTCCTCCTGCCCCTGCCAGCAGCCCGACGCATAGAGGAATGCCTGCCGACTCAGCCTACTGACACCTCTGGAACTGCGGCGCACTCACAGCCACCAGCTCTGCACTCCCAATCCGGCCTTGCCATGCCTCCGGCAGACCCTCCACAAGTGCGTGGCTTCTTTTCTCTCCAGTGCTTCCATGTGCCTTTTGGTGTTAGCCAAAAGCCTCCTTGTTCCTTTCTACGATGCCTGGCCTTGTCTGTTTGGCTTTCGGTGTCACCAAGGTGGGTTCTGTGTTGGCAGAGGAACTCCATGTGTCTTTCTTTGCAGCTGGGGGAGACTCCATATTCCTTTGGGTGCAGCTTGGAGGAGATTTTTCTGTGTGCCTTTTGGTATTGCCGAGAAGCGTCCGGGTGTCTTTTGGTGCATCCGGTGGGGGCCTCCGTGGGCTTTTTGTTGTGGCCTCTGGGCCTCTGTGTGCCTTTTGGTATGGCCAAGTGCCTTCGGGTTTGGTTGGGGGTCCTCCGTGTGCCCTTTGGTGGGGATAAGAAGTCTTGGAAGTCTATTGGTGCAGCCAGGGGCCCTGCTTGTGCCTTTCCAGGAGTCTGGAAGGCTTCTGTGTGCCTCTCGGTGTGGCTACGAAACCAACCATCCATCTCCTTAGGCCACCTCCTACCAGAAGGAACCCCAACACCCCTAATCCCCGCCCTCATCCTCATTGAAACTACCAGCCTAGGAGACTCCTAACACTTTTTGGTGTGGCCGGGAAGCCTCGGTGTGCCTTTCTAGGAGGCTGGGGGCGGGCCTCTGTGTGGCCAAGGGATTTCCATGTGCCTTTCTAGGAGGCAGGGTAGCCTCCGTGAACCTTTTGGTGAAGCCAGGGGGTCTTTGCGTGTCTTTCTAGGAGGCCGGGGAGCCTCCACGTGCCTTTTGGTGCAGCTGGAAAGTTCTAGGAGTTCAGGGGACATCCATGTCCCTTTCTAGGTGGCAGGGTAGGCTCTGCAAGCCTTTTGGTGCAGCTGCGGGGCCTCTGCCGGCCTTTCAGTGTGGCCACGGAGTCTCTGCATGCCTTTGTAAGAGGCCAGGAATTCTCCGTGTGCCTTTTGGCGTGGCCAAGGGGTCCTTCAGATGTCTTTCGGTGCAGCTGAGGGGCCTCCTTGTGCCTTTCTAGGAAGTCAGGAAGCCTGCATATGCCTTTCGTTTTGGTTGGGGGGGACCTCCACGTGCCTTTTGGTGCGAGCAGGGGGCCTCTGTGTGCCTTTTGGTGCAGCTGGGGAGTCTCCGTATGCCTCTCTAAGAGGCCTGGGAGTCCCCGTGTGTCTTTCTAGGCTGCCGGGGGGCATGTCTTTCTAGGAGGCTGCAGAGCCTCTGTGTGTCTTTTGGAGCAGCCGGGCAGCCTCCATGTACCTTTTGTTGTGGTTGGGAGGCCTCTGCGTGCCTTTGGGTGTGAGCAGAAGCCCTCCAGCTGCCTTTCTAGGAGACGAGTAGTCTCCATACAGATGGGTGGCCTCCGTGTGTGCCCTTTCAGTGTGGCTAGGAAGCTTCCCTATCTCTTCTGTTGCTGCTGGGGGTGGGGGGGGCCTCCTTATGCCTTTCAAAGTGGCTGGGGATCCTCTCTGTGTGCCTTTCTACAAGGCCAGGGGCTCCGTGCACCTTTTGGTGCAGCTGGATGGCCTCCGTGTGGCTCTCGGTGCGGGTGGGGGGGGCCCTCTGTGTGCCTTTTGCTGCAGCTAGAAAGCCTCTGTGTGTCTTTCAGTGAGGCCAGGGGGCCTCTGTGTGCCTTTCTAGGAGGCTGGGGTGCCTCTGTGTGTCTTTCAGTGCGGCCAGGGAGCCTCCTTATCACTTTTGGTGCAGCTGGGGGAGACTTCTGTATGCCTTTCGGTGCACCCAAGGAGGGCACCATGTGGCTTTTGGTGCAGCTGGGGGTCTTCCACGAACCTTTCTAGGAGGCCAGGGATCCTCCCTATTCATTTTGTGTATGTGGGGGGCTTCCGGGTGCCTTTCTCAGAGTCAGGGGGCTCCCATGTGCTTTTCTGTGTGGCTGAGTGGCCTTCATGTGGCTCTCGGTTCAGCCAAGAGGGGCTCCATGTGCCTTTTGGTGTGGCCAGGGGGGCCTCCGTGTACCTTTCGTGCAGCCGGGGAGCCTCCAGGTTCCTTTTGGTGACATCAAGGTACCTTCGTGTGCTTTTTGTTTCAGCTGGGGTCCTCTCTGTGCCTTTCTAGAATGCCGGAGAGTCTCTGTGTGCCTTTCGGTGAGGCCGGGTAACTTGTGCGTGCCTTTTGGTGCAGCCAGGGAGCCTCCGCATGCCTTTCAGTGTGGTCGGAAAGCCTCCATTGGCCTTTCTAGGAGTCTGGGGAGCCTCTGTGTGCCTTTTGGTGAGGCCAGGGAGCTTCTGGATGCATTTTGATGCAGCTGGGGGGGCCTCCGTGTGCCTTTGGGTGCAGTGAGAGGCCTCCGTATGTCTTTTCGTGCGTCCGAGGGGCCTCTGTGTGCCTTTCGGTAAGGCTGAGAAGCCTCCGTGTGCCTTTTGGTACTGCAGCGAAGTCTCTGCCTGCCTTTTCATGTGGCTAGGGAGCCTCTGCTTGCCTTTCTATGAAAAGAGAAGCCTCCATATGCCTTTTCGTACAGCTGCCTATTGCTGCTCCCAGGTGGCCTCTGCATGCCTTTCTAGGAGGCCGGAGAGCCTCTGTGTGCCTTTCGGTGTGGCTGTGGGGCCACCGTGTGCCTTTCAGTGTGACCGGGGAGCCTCTGTATGTCTTTTGGTGCAGCCAAGGAGGGCTCTGCATGCCTTTCATTTTCATTACAAGCAGAGGGCCTCCGTGGGCCTTTGGGTGCAGCTGGATGGCCTCTGTATGCCTTTAAGGGTAGCTGGAGAGGCATCTCTGTGCCTTTTGGAAGGGCCAAGGAGCCTCTGCGTGCCTTTGGGTGTGGCCGGGAAGCCTCCGTGTGCCTTTTGGTGTAGCCAAGGTGGGCTCTGTGTGCCTTTTGTTGCAGACAGAGGGCCTCCGTGTGCCTTTGGGTGCAGCTGGGAGCGGGGGCACCTCCATGTGCCTTTCAGTAGGACTGAGAAATGACTGCATGCCTTTCACTGTGTCCGAGGGGCCTCTGTGTGCCTTTCTAGGAGGCCAGGGAGCCTCTATGTGGCTTTTGGTGCATGTAGGGGGCTTCCATGTGCCCTTCAGGACAGCCAGGGGGGCCTCTGTGTGCGTTTCAGTGAGGACAAGGCAGGTTCTGTGTGCCTTTTGGTGTGGACAGAGGGCCTCCATGTGCTTTTTGGTGCAGTTGGGGCAGCCTCCATATGCCTTTGGGTGCAGTCAAGGAGCCCCCCCTGTGCCTTTCAGTGTGGCCAATAAGCCTCCATCTGCCTTTCTAGGAGCCTGGGAAGCCTCTATGTGCCTTTTGGTGAGGCCAGGGAGCTTCCAGATCCATTTTGGTGTGGGGCCACTGTATGCCTTTCAAGGAGGCCTCTGTGTGCCTTTCGGTGAGGCCGGGAAGCATCCATGTGCCTTTTGATGTGACCAGGCTCTTCTGCATTCCTTTTTAGGAGGCCAGGGAGCCTCCATTTGCCTTTGAGTGGGGCCAGGGAACTTCTGCATGCCTTTCGGTGTAGCTGGGGGTCCTCTGCATGTCTTCCTGTGTGACCAGGGGCCCTCCCTGTGGCTTCGGTGCAGCCAAAGGGGGCTCTGTGTGCCTTTCGGGGTGGCCAGGGATCCTCCATGTGAAGCTGGGCAGCTTCTGTGTGCAGCCAAGTAGCCTCTGTGTGCCTTTCAGTGTGGCCAGGGGGCCTCTGTGTACCTGAGAAGCCTCCTTATGCCTTTTGTTCCCCCGGGATGCCTCTGTGTGCCCTTTCATGCGGCTGTGAAGCCTCCATGTGCCTTTCTGGGAGGCTGAGGAGCCTCTGTGTGTTTTTCGGTGCAGCTAGGAAGCTTTCCTGTCTGTTTTGGTGCTGCTGGGGAGGCCTCTGTGTGCCTTTTGAAGTGGCTGAGGGGCCTCTAAGGCCTTTCAATATGGCTGGGGATCCTCTCTGCATGCCTTTCTATGGGACTGACGAGCCCCTGTCTGCCTTTTGGTGTGGCCGGGGAGCCTCTGTGTGCCTTTGTAGGAGGTGGAGGGGGCCTCTGTATACCCTTCTAGGATGCCAGGAAACCTCTATGTGCCTTTCAGTGCATAGGGGGGGGCCTCCATGTGCCTTTTGTTGCGACCATGGTGCCTCCGTCTGCCTTTCTGTGGTAATGGAGAGCCTCTGTGTGCCTTTCAGTGCGGCCTGGGGGCCTTCATATGCCTTTCGCTGTAACCGGGAGGGGCCTCCGTGTGCCTTTCAGTATAGCCGGGGAGCCTCCATATGCCTTTCTAGGAGGCTGGGAGGAGCCTCTGCGAGCCTTTTGGTGCAGCTGGGGGGGGCCTCTGCGTGCTTTTTTTAGGAGGTGGGGTGCCTCCGTGTGCCTTTTGGTGAGGCCACGGAACCTTCCTATCCCTTTTGGTGCAGCTGGGAAACCTTTGTGTGCCTTTTGGTGTGGCCAAGGAGCCTCCCTGTCCCTTTTGGTGCAGCCGGGGAGCCTCCATGTGCCTTTTGGTGCAGCCAGGAAGCCTCTGTGCACCTTTCAGTGCAGTTCGGGAGCCTCTGTGTGCCTTTTGCTGCAGCTTGAAAGACTCCATGTGCCTTTACAGGGGGCCACAGGGCATCCATGTGCCTTTCTACGAGGCAGAGTACCCTCCGCCAGCCTTTTGGTGAGGCCGGGGGGCCTCTGTGTGCCTTTTTAGGAGGCCAGGGAGACTCTGCGTGCCTTTTGGTGTGGCCGGGAAGCCTCCACGTGCCTTTCAGTGTGACTGGGGATGAGCGTTTTGAGGGAGCTGGGGAGACTGTGCTTGCCTTTTTTGGTGGCCAGGGAGCCGCTGTGTGCGTTTTGGTGCGGCCAGGGGGCCTCTACACGGCTTTCTAGGAGGTGAGGGAGCCTCCCTATGCCTTTCTGTGTGTGGAGGAGGCCTCTGTGTGCCTGTTGGTGCAGTCAGGGAGATTCTGCGTGCTTTTCGGTGTGGCCGGGGGATCTTTGTGTTGGAGGTATGGAAAAAAAGGAGATTAGGGCATTATTCAGTCTTTCACAGGTAGTTAACAAAGCAAGGCTTGAAGGAAGGAGCAAGACAACACTATAAGGCAACCAGATAAGGAAGTTCCCAAATAAACCTGAAGAGAACAAAAACGGTTGATAAACAGAAGAGAACTACTTGAACTACGGGTGAACTATCCTAATTAGCATAACAAAAAACCCACTTGCAAGCAGGGAAGCCCCCCTGCTGGTCAAAGCCCCTTCCCCATAGAGCATGCGCAGTAGAAAAAGAGGATACTGTGGCTTTAAATGAAGATGAGACCTAACAGAACCAATAGGAATAAGGATGACTTAATGTAGTTGTAAACTATACTGATAACTGTTGCTTAAACTGTATAAAGTGTAGTAATCAGGTGTGCTAGCTTTGTGGTATTACCACCTAGCACCCATCTCTCTGCGCAGAAATGAATTAAACAAATATCTCGACTTTGTGTGTTTTCAGCTCATTGCGCACCGGGTGAAAGAACCCTTCTTTGGGACAACATTTGCAAGCCTTTCAGGGTAGCTGGAAAGTCTTTGCATGCCTTTTTTGGTGCAGCTGGGGGGCCTCTACGTGGCTTTCTAGGAGGCAGGGGAGCCTCCATATGCCTTTTGGTACAGTCGGGGGCCTCCGTGTGCCTTCCAATGCAGCTGGGGAGCCTTTGCTTGCTTTTTGGTGTGGCTGGGAAGCTGCCACATTCCTTTTGGTGCTACCAGGAGGCCTCCGCGTGTCTTCCGGTGCGGCCAGGAGGCTTCTACTTGCCTTTTGGTGTGGCTGGGGAGCCTCCGTGTACCTTTCTAGGAGGCCAGGGAGCCCCTCTATGCCTTTTGATGCAGCCGGGGGGCCTACACATACCTTTCAGTGTAGTTGGGGGGCCTCCCTGTAGCTTTTAGTGCAGCTAGGAAGCCTCCGTGTGCCTTTCGGTGCTGCTGGTAGGCCTCTGCATGCCTTTCAGTGCAGCCAGGGAGCTTCTGCGTGCCTTTCAGTGCAGCCAGGGAGCCTCCCGTGTGCCTTTCAGTGTGGCTGGGAATCCACCATGTGCCTTTTTAGGAGGCCAAGGAGCCTCCATGCGCCTTTCGGTGTGGACAGAGAACCTCTGCGTGCCTTTGTAGGAGTCCAGCAAACCTCCGTGTGCCTTTTGGTTCGGCTACGGGGCCTCCACGTGCCTTTCCTACAAGGCCGGGGCACCTCCCTATGCCTTTTGGTGAAGCTGGGGAGCCACCATGCACCTTTCGGTGCAGCTGGGAAACCTCTCTGTTCCTTTTGGTGCCACAGGGGAACCTCCATGTGCCTTTCAGTGCAGCCAGAGACCGTCTGTGTGCCTTTCGGTGCAGCCTGGGAGCCTCCTTGTACCTTTTGGTGCAGTCAGAGGGCCTCCATTTGCTTTTTCTTGCGGCCTGGGAGTCTCTGTGTTCCTTTCTAGGATGCCAAGTAGCTTCCTGACAGTAGCATGCTGTCATGGATGGCTATGTGCTTTTTAGGAAAGACAGGCCAGGAAGGCGAGGTGGTAGAGTTGCTCTTTATGTGAGGGAGCAACTAGAATGTGTGGAGCTCTGCCTCGGGATGGATGAAGAGCAAGTTGAGAGCCTATAGGTAAGGATTAAAGGGCAGGATAACATGGGTGACACGGCGGTGGGGGCATCCCATCAGGGCCCATGGATTTATGGATGTCAAGTTTGGACAAAAGATCTCTAACCCGATCCTCCTCCACCAAGGGAGAGTCTTCCTTTCTCCAGCCTTCCTCTCTTGCCTCCAAGGTCTGGAATGCCTGAGGACTGGCCTTAGCAGTGAAGACGGAAGCAAAGAAGGCATTCAATAACTCTGCCTTCTCTGTATCCTTTGTCACCAGGGCACCTGCCCCATTCAGCAGCGGGCCCACGTTTTCCCTAGTCTTCCTTTTGCTCTGGATGTATTTGAAGAAGGCCTTCTTGTTGTCCTTGACATCCCTTGCCAGATTTCATTCCAACTGGGCCTTAGCCTTCCTTGTCGCATCCCTGCACGCTCTGACAACGTCCCTGTATTCCTCCCAAGTGGCCTGTCCCCTTTTCCACATTCTGTACACTTCCTTCTTCTGCTGGAGTTTTGTCAGGAGTTCCTTGCTCATCCATGCAGGTCTCCTGTCGGCTTTGCTGGACTTCTTACTCAGGGGGATGCACCGATCTTGAGCCTGGAGGAAGTGATGCTTGAATATTAACCAGCTTTCTTGGACCCCTCTTCCTTCTACGGCCCTACCCCATGACATTCCCCTAAGTAGGTCCCTGAGGAGGCCAAAGTTAGCTCTCCTGAAGTCCAGCGTTGCAATCCTACTCATTGCCCTGCTCCCTCCTCGTAGGATCCTCAACTCCACCATCTCATGGTCACTGCAGCCAAGGCTGCCCCCAACCTTCACCTCTCCAACTAGACCTTCTTTGCTTGTTAGGACAAGGTCTAGCATTGCACCTCTCCTCGTTGGCATCTCCACCACCTGGGTCCAGAACTTATCATCAGTGCTCTGCAGGAACCTCTTTGACTGTTTGTGCCTAGCTGTGCTGTCTTGCCAACAGATGTCAGGGTGCTTGAAGTCTCCCGGGAGAACCAGGGCCTGTGAACATGAGGCTACTTCCAGCTGGGATGCACCCACGAGTGCTGAGGGAGCTGGCGGATGTTATCGCTAGGCCACTCTCCATCATCTTGGCAAGGTCCTGGAGATCAGGAGAGGTGCCTGAGGACTGGAAGAAAGCCAATGTCACGCCAGTCTTCCACAAGGGCAAGAAGGAGGAGCCAGGAAACTGCAGGCCTGTCAGCCTCCCCTCCATCCCTGGAAAGGTGATGGAACAGCTCCTCCTGGAGGTCCTCACTAAGCATCTGGAGGACAAGAAGGTGATCAGGAGTAGGCAGCATGGATTCACCAAAGGGAAAGCATGCTTGACCAACCTGAGAGCCTTCTATGATGGGATGACTGGCTGGGTAGATGAGGGGAGAGCAGTGGGTGTTGTCTTTCTGGACTTCAGCAAGGCTTTTGACACTGTCTCCCATCACATCCTCCTAGGTAAGCTCAGGAAGTGTGGGCTAGACGAGTGGACAGTGAGGTGGCTTGAGAACTGGCTGGATGGCCGAGCTCAGAGGGTTGTGGTGAATGGCGCAGAGTCAAGTTGGAGGCCTGTGGCTAGTGGTGTCCCCCAGGGGGTCAGTCCTGGGTCCAGTCTTGTTCAATATATTCATCAATGAGCTGGAGAAAGGGACAGAGTGCACCCTCAGCAAGTTTGCTGATGATACTAAACTGGGAGGAGAGGCTAACACACCAGAAGACTGTGCTGCCATTCCGAGGGACCTGGACAGGCTGGAGAGGTGGGCGGAGAGGAAGCTCATGAGGTTCAACAAAGGCAAGTGCAAGGTCCTGCACCTAGGCAGGAATAATCCCCTGCACCAGTACAGGCTGGGGGTTGACCTGTTGGAAAGTAGCTCTGCAGAGAAGGAGCTGGGAGTGCTGGTGGACAAGAAGTTAAGCATGAGCCAGCAGTGTGCCCTTGTGGCCAAGAAGGCCAATGGTCTCCTGGGGTGCATTAGGCAGAGTGTTGCCAGCAGGTCAAGGCAGGTGATCCTGCCCCTCTCCTCAGCCCTGGGGAGGCCTCACCTGCGGTACTGCGTCCAGTTCTGGGCTCCCCAGTACAAGAGAGACATGGCACTGCTGGAGAGAGTCCAGCGGAGGGCTACCAAGATGATTAGAGGGCTGGAGCATCTCTCCTAGGAAGAAAGACTGCAAGAGCTGGGCCTGTTCAGCCTGGAGAAGAGAAGATTGAGAGGGGATCTCATCAACGTGTACAAGTATCTGAAGGGGGAGTGTCAAGAGGATGAGGCCAGCCTCTTCTCCGTGGTGCCCAGCAACAGGACAAGAGGCAACGGGCAGAAACTGAACCACAGGAAGCTCCACCTAAACCTGAGAAAAAACTTCTTCACTGTGAGGGTGACAGAGCATTGGAACAGGTTGCCCAGAGAGGTGCTGGAGTCTCCTTCGCTGGAGATATTCAAAACCCGTCTGGATGTGATCCTGGGCAATATGCTCTAGGTGACCCGACTTGAACAGGGAGGTTGGACTAGATGATCTCCAGAGGTCCCATCCAACCTAAACGATTCTGTGATTCTGTGAGTCACTCCACAGCAATTCTCCTGCTCCTAGTCCTCCACCGTGGAAACTAAACCACTCCTCCTACTCCTCCTAGCCTAGTAGCAGGAAGGACAGCCAGCTCCAACGCCTCCCCACCATCACCGCAAGCACCTCTGCACTCCCACAATGGCCATCGCATTCCTCGAGTAGCTCCACAGCAATTGTCCTGCTCCTACTCCTCCACCGCGGAAACTACCAGCCCGCCTCCTGCCACCTTTCCCCTAGGCGGCACACCTTGCTCCAACGCCTTCCCAACAAAGACGCCTCCTGAACAGCGAGCCCTTCCATCACCCAGCTCGCCTTGCCACGCCGACGCCTCGCCCACAACTACTTTCCTGCTCCCCTCCTGCCTCCTCCTGCCCCTGCCAGCAGCCCGACGCATAGAGGAATGCCTGCCGACTCAGCCTACTGACTCCTCTGGAACTGCGGCGCACTCACAGCCACCAGCTCTGCACTCCCAATCTGGCCTTGCCATGCCTCCGGCAGACCCTCCACAAGTGCGTGGCTGCTCTTCCCTCCTCTGCCAAAACTTACAGCCGTCCTCCACAAAGCTTGCAACTAGCAACACCACCCTGCTCAAAAGCCTCTCCCACAAACAAGCACTCGCACCGCGCAGCTCTTCTCGCCCATTCTGCTTTTGGAGGGCCAAGGGCAACCCCTCCACATGGGAGCTGCTTGTCTTCCTCCACCGTGGAAACTACCCGCTCGCCTCCTGCCACCTTTCCCCTAGGCGGCACACCTTGCTCCAACGCCTTCCCAACAAAGACGCCTCCTGAACAGCGAGCCCTTCCATCACCCAGCTCGCCTTGCCACGCCGACGCCTCGCCCACAACTACTTTCCTGCTCCCCTCCTGCCTCTGCCAGCAGCCCGACGCATAGAGGAATGCCTGCCGACTCAGCCTACTGACACCTCTGGAACTGCGGCGCACTCACAGCCACCAGCTCTGCACTCCCAATCCGGCCTTGCCATGCCTCCGGCAGACCCTCCACAACTGCCTGCGCTCTTGTCCCGCCACTCCTGAAACAGACACCACTCCTCCTCCTCCTAGCCTAGTAGCAGGAAGGACAGCCAGCTCCAACGCCTCCCCACCATCACCGCAAGCACCTCTGCACTCCCACAATGGCCATCGCATTCCTCGAGTAGCTCCACAGCAATTGTCCTGCTCCTAGTCCTCCACCGCGGAAACTACCAGCCCGCCTCCTGCCACCTTTCCCCTAGGCGGCACACCTTGCTCCAACGCCTTCCCAACAAAGACGCCTCCTGAACAGCGAGCCCTTCCATCACCCAGCTCGCCTTGCCACGCCGACGCCTCGCCCACAACTACTTTCCTGCTCCCCTCCTGCCTCCGCCAGCAGCCCGACGCATAGAGGAATGCCTGCCGACTCAGCCTACTGACACCTCTGGAACTGCGGCGCACTCACAGCCACCAGCTCTGCACTCCCAATCCGGCCTTGCCATGCCTCCGGCAGACCCTCCACAACTGCCTGCGCTCTTGTCCCGCCACTCCTGAAACAGACACCACTCCTCCTACTCCTCCTAGCCTAGTAGCAGGAAGGACAGCCAGCTCCAACGCCTCCCCACCATCACCGCAAGCACCTCTGCACTCCCACAATGGCCATCGCATTCCTCGAGTAGCTCCACAGCAATTGTCCTGCTCCTACTCCTCCACCGCGGAAACTACCAGCCCGCCTCCTGCCACCTTTCCCCTAGGCGGCACACCTTGCTCCAACGCCTTCCCAACAAAGACGCCTCCTGAACAGCGAGCCCTTCCATCACCCAGCTCGCCTTGCCACGCCGACGCCTCGCCCACAACTACTTTCCTGCTCCCCTCCTGCCTCCTCCTGCCCCTGCCAGCTGCCCGACGCATAGAGGAATGCCTGCCGACTCAGCCTACTGACACCTCTGGAACTGCGGCGCACTCACAGCCACCAGCTCTGCACTCCCAATCCGGCCTTGCCATGCCTCCGGCAGACCCTCCACAAGTGCGTGGCTTCTTTTCTCTCCAGTGCTTCCATGTGCCTTTTGGTGTTAGCCAAAAGCCTCCTTGTTCCTTTCTACGATGCCTGGCCTTGTCTGTTTGGCTTTCGGTGTCACCAAGGTGGGTTCTGTGTTGGCAGAGGAACTCCATGTGTCTTTCTTTGCAGCTGGGGGAGACTCCATATTCCTTTGGGTGCAGCTTGGAGGAGATTTTTCTGTGTGCCTTTTGGTATTGCCGAGAAGCGTCCGGGTGTCTTTTGGTGCATCCGGTGGGGGCCTCCGTGGGCTTTTTGTTGTGGCCTCTGGGCCTCTGTGTGCCTTTTGGTATGGCCAAGTGCCTTCGGGTTTGGTTGGGGGTCCTCCGTGTGCCCTTTGGTGGGGATAAGAAGTCTTGGAAGTCTATTGGTGCAGCCAGGGGCCCTGCTTGTGCCTTTCCAGGAGTCTGGAAGGCTTCTGTGTGCCTCTCGGTGTGGCTACGAAACCAACCATCCATCTCCTTAGGCCACCTCCTACCAGAAGGAACCCCAACACCCCTAATCCCCGCCCTCATCCTCATTGAAACTACCAGCCTAGGAGACTCCTAACACTTTTTGGTGTGGCCGGGAAGCCTCGGTGTGCCTTTCTAGGAGGCTGGGGGCGGGCCTCTGTGTGGCCAAGGGATTTCCATGTGCCTTTCTAGGAGGCAGGGTAGCCTCCGTGAACCTTTTGGTGAAGCCAGGGGGTCTTTGCGTGTCTTTCTAGGAGGCCGGGGAGCCTCCACGTGCCTTTTGGTGCAGCTGGAAAGTTCTAGGAGTTCAGGGGACATCCATGTCCCTTTCTAGGTGGCAGGGTAGGCTCTGCAAGCCTTTTGGTGCAGCTGCGGGGCCTCTGCCGGCCTTTCAGTGTGGCCACGGAGTCTCTGCATGCCTTTGTAAGAGGCCAGGAATTCTCCGTGTGCCTTTTGGCGTGGCCAAGGGGTCCTTCAGATGTCTTTCGGTGCAGCTGAGGGGCCTCCTTGTGCCTTTCTAGGAAGTCAGGAAGCCTGCATATGCCTTTCGTTTTGGTTGGGGGGGACCTCCACGTGCCTTTTGGTGCGAGCAGGGGGCCTCTGTGTGCCTTTTGGTGCAGCTGGGGAGTCTCCGTATGCCTCTCTAAGAGGCCTGGGAGTCCCCGTGTGTCTTTCTAGGCTGCCGGGGGGCATGTCTTTCTAGGAGGCTGCAGAGCCTCTGTGTGTCTTTTGGAGCAGCCGGGCAGCCTCCATGTACCTTTTGTTGTGGTTGGGAGGCCTCTGCGTGCCTTTGGGTGTGAGCAGAAGCCCTCCAGCTGCCTTTCTAGGAGACGAGTAGTCTCCATACAGATGGGTGGCCTCCGTGTGTGCCCTTTCAGTGTGGCTAGGAAGCTTCCCTATCTCTTCTGTTGCTGCTGGGGGTGGGGGGGGCCTCCTTATGCCTTTCAAAGTGGCTGGGGATCCTCTCTGTGTGCCTTTCTACAAGGCCAGGGGCTCCGTGCACCTTTTGGTGCAGCTGGATGGCCTCCGTGTGGCTCTCGGTGCGGGTGGGGGGGGCCCTCTGTGTGCCTTTTGCTGCAGCTAGAAAGCCTCTGTGTGTCTTTCAGTGAGGCCAGGGGGCCTCTGTGTGCCTTTCTAGGAGGCTGGGGTGCCTCTGTGTGTCTTTCAGTGCGGCCAGGGAGCCTCCTTATCACTTTTGGTGCAGCTGGGGGAGACTTCTGTATGCCTTTCGGTGCATCCAAGGAGGGCACCATGTGGCTTTTGGTGCAGCTGGGGGTCTTCCACGAACCTTTCTAGGAGGCCAGGGATCCTCCCTATTCATTTTGTGTATGTGGGGGGCTTCCGGGTGCCTTTCTCAGAGTCAGGGGGCTCCCATGTGCTTTTCTGTGTGGCTGAGTGGCCTTCATGTGGCTCTCGGTTCAGCCAAGAGGGGCTCCATGTGCCTTTTGGTGTGGCCAGGGGGGCCTCCGTGTACCTTTCGTGCAGCCGGGGAGCCTCCAGGTTCCTTTTGGTGACATCAAGGTACCTTCGTGTGCTTTTTGTTTCAGCTGGGGTCCTCTCTGTGCCTTTCTAGAATGCCGGAGAGTCTCTGTGTGCCTTTCGGTGAGGCCGGGTAACTTGTGCGTGCCTTTTGGTGCAGCCAGGGAGCCTCCGCATGCCTTTCAGTGTGGTCGGAAAGCCTCCATTGGCCTTTCTAGGAGTCTGGGGAGCCTCTGTGTGCCTTTTGGTGAGGCCAGGGAGCTTCTGGATGCATTTTGATGCAGCTGGGGGGGCCTCCGTGTGCCTTTGGGTGCAGTGAGAGGCCTCCGTATGTCTTTTCGTGCGTCCGAGGGGCCTCTGTGTGCCTTTCGGTAAGGCTGAGAAGCCTCCGTGTGCCTTTTGGTACTGCAGCGAAGTCTCTGCCTGCCTTTTCATGTGGCTAGGGAGCCTCTGCTTGCCTTTCTATGAAAAGAGAAGCCTCCATATGCCTTTTCGTACAGCTGCCTATTGCTGCTCCCAGGTGGCCTCTGCATGCCTTTCTAGGAGGCCGGAGAGCCTCTGTGTGCCTTTCGGTGTGGCTGTGGGGCCACCGTGTGCCTTTCAGTGTGACCGGGGAGCCTCTGTATGTCTTTTGGTGCAGCCAAGGAGGGCTCTGCATGCCTTTCATTTTCATTACAAGCAGAGGGCCTCCGTGGGCCTTTGGGTGCAGCTGGATGGCCTCTGTATGCCTTTAAGGGTAGCTGGAGAGGCATCTCTGTGCCTTTTGGAAGGGCCAAGGAGCCTCTGCGTGCCTTTGGGTGTGGCCGGGAAGCCTCCGTGTGCCTTTTGGTGTAGCCAAGGTGGGCTCTGTGTGCCTTTTGTTGCAGACAGAGGGCCTCCGTGTGCCTTTGGGTGCAGCTGGGAGCGGGGGCACCTCCATGTGCCTTTCAGTAGGACTGAGAAATGACTGCATGCCTTTCACTGTGTCCGAGGGGCCTCTGTGTGCCTTTCTAGGAGGCCAGGGAGCCTCTATGTGGCTTTTGGTGCATGTAGGGGGCTTCCATGTGCCCTTCAGGACAGCCAGGGGGGCCTCTGTGTGCGTTTCAGTGAGGACAAGGCAGGTTCTGTGTGCCTTTTGGTGTGGACAGAGGGCCTCCATGTGCTTTTTGGTGCAGTTGGGGCAGCCTCCATATGCCTTTGGGTGCAGTCAAGGAGCCCCCCCTGTGCCTTTCAGTGTGGCCAATAAGCCTCCATCTGCCTTTCTAGGAGCCTGGGAAGCCTCTATGTGCCTTTTGGTGAGGCCAGGGAGCTTCCAGATCCATTTTGGTGTGGGGCCACTGTATGCCTTTCAAGGAGGCCTCTGTGTGCCTTTCGGTGAGGCCGGGAAGCATCCATGTGCCTTTTGATGTGACCAGGCTCTTCTGCATTCCTTTTTAGGAGGCCAGGGAGCCTCCATTTGCCTTTGAGTGGGGCCAGGGAACTTCTGCATGCCTTTCGGTGTAGCTGGGGGTCCTCTGCATGTCTTCCTGTGTGACCAGGGGCCCTCCCTGTGGCTTCGGTGCAGCCAAAGGGGGCTCTGTGTGCCTTTCGGGGTGGCCAGGGATCCTCCATGTGAAGCTGGGCAGCTTCTGTGTGCAGCCAAGTAGCCTCTGTGTGCCTTTCAGTGTGGCCAGGGGGCCTCTGTGTACCTGAGAAGCCTCCTTATGCCTTTTGTTCCCCCGGGATGCCTCTGTGTGCCCTTTCATGCGGCTGTGAAGCCTCCATGTGCCTTTCTGGGAGGCTGAGGAGCCTCTGTGTGTTTTTCGGTGCAGCTAGGAAGCTTTCCTGTCTGTTTTGGTGCTGCTGGGGAGGCCTCTGTGTGCCTTTTGAAGTGGCTGAGGGGCCTCTAAGGCCTTTCAATATGGCTGGGGATCCTCTCTGCATGCCTTTCTACGGGACTGACGAGCCCCTGTCTGCCTTTTGGTGTGGCCGGGGAGCCTCTGTGTGCCTTTGTAGGAGGTGGAGGGGGCCTCTGTATACCCTTCTAGGATGCCAGGAAACCTCTATGTGCCTTTCAGTGCATAGGGGGGGGCCTCCATGTGCCTTTTGTTGCGACCATGGTGCCTCCGTCTGCCTTTCTGTGGTAATGGAGAGCCTCTGTGTGCCTTTCAGTGCGGCCTGGGGGCCTTCATATGCCTTTCGCTGTAACCGGGAGGGGCCTCCGTGTGCCTTTCAGTATAGCCGGGGAGCCTCCATATGCCTTTCTAGGAGGCTGGGAGGAGCCTCTGCGAGCCTTTTGGTGCAGCTGGGGGGGGCCTCTGCGTGCTTTTTTTAGGAGGTGGGGTGCCTCCGTGTGCCTTTTGGTGAGGCCACGGAACCTTCCTATCCCTTTTGGTGCAGCTGGGAAACCTTTGTGTGCCTTTTGGTGTGGCCAAGGAGCCTCCCTGTCCCTTTTGGTGCAGCCGGGGAGCCTCCATGTGCCTTTTGGTGCAGCCAGGAAGCCTCTGTGCACCTTTCAGTGCAGTTCGGGAGCCTCTGTGTGCCTTTTGCTGCAGCTTGAAAGACTCCATGTGCCTTTACAGGGGGCCACAGGGCATCCATGTGCCTTTCTACGAGGCAGAGTACCCTCCGCCAGCCTTTTGGTGAGGCCAGGGGGCCTCTGTGTGCCTTTTTAGGAGGCCAGGGAGACTCTGCGTGCCTTTTGGTGTGGCCGGGAAGCCTCCACGTGCCTTTCAGTGTGACTGGGGATGAGCATTTTGAGGGAGCTGGGGAGACTGTGCTTGCCTTTTTTGGTGGCCAGGGAGCCGCTGTGTGCGTTTTGGTGCGGCCAGGGGGCCTCTACACGGCTTTCTAGGAGGTGAGGGAGCCTCCCTATGCCTTTCTGTGTGTGGAGGAGGCCTCTGTGTGCCTGTTGGTGCAGTCAGGGAGATTCTGCGTGCTTTTCGGTGTGGCCGGGGGATCTTTGTGTTGGAGGTATGGAAAAAAAGGAGATTAGGGCATTATTCAGTCTTTCACAGGTAGTTAACAAAGCAAGGCTTGAAGGAAGGAGCAAGACAACACTATAAGGCAACCAGATAAGGAAGTTCCCAAATAAACCTGAAGAGAACAAAAACGGTTGATAAACAGAAGAGAACTACTTGAACTACGGGTGAACTATCCTAATTAGCATAACAAAAAACCCACTTGCAAGCAGGGAAGCCCCCCTGCTGGTCAAAGCCCCTTCCCCATAGAGCATGCGCAGTAGAAAAAGAGGATACTGTGGCTTTAAATGAAGATGAGACCTAACAGAACCAATAGGAATAAGGATGACTTAATGTAGTTGTAAACTATACTGATAACTGTTGCTTAAACTGTATAAAGTGTAGTAATCAGGTGTGCTAGCTTTGTGGTATTACCACCTAGCACCCATCTCTCTGCGCAGAAATGAATTAAACAAATATCTCGACTTTGTGTGTTTTCAGCTCATTGCGCACCGGGTGAAAGAACCCTTCTTTGGGACAACATTTGCAAGCCTTTCAGGGTAGCTGGAAAGTCTTTGCATGCCTTTTTTGGTGCAGCTGGGGGGCCTCTACGTGGCTTTCTAGGAGGCAGGGGAGCCTCCATATGCCTTTTGGTACAGTCGGGGGCCTCCGTGTGCCTTCCAATGCAGCTGGGGAGCCTTTGCTTGCTTTTTGGTGTGGCTGGGAAGCTGCCACATTCCTTTTGGTGCTACCAGGAGGCCTCCGCGTGTCTTCCGGTGCGGCCAGGAGGCTTCTACTTGCCTTTTGGTGTGGCTGGGGAGCCTCCGTGTACCTTTCTAGGAGGCCAGGGAGCCCCTCTATGCCTTTTGATGCAGCCGGGGGGCCTACACATACCTTTCAGTGTAGTTGGGGGGCCTCCCTGTAGCTTTTAGTGCAGCTAGGAAGCCTCCGTGTGCCTTTCGGTGCTGCTGGTAGGCCTCTGCATGCCTTTCAGTGCAGCCAGGGAGCTTCTGCGTGCCTTTCAGTGCAGCCAGGGAGCCTCCCGTGTGCCTTTCAGTGTGGCTGGGAATCCACCATGTGCCTTTTTAGGAGGCCAAGGAGCCTCCATGCGCCTTTCGGTGTGGACAGAGAACCTCTGCGTGCCTTTGTAGGAGTCCAGCAAACCTCCGTGTGCCTTTTGGTTCGGCTACGGGGCCTCCACGTGCCTTTCCTACAAGGCCGGGGCACCTCCCTATGCCTTTTGGTGAAGCTGGGGAGCCACCATGCACCTTTCGGTGCAGCTGGGAAACCTCTCTGTTCCTTTTGGTGCCACAGGGGAACCTCCATGTGCCTTTCAGTGCAGCCAGAGACCGTCTGTGTGCCTTTCGGTGCAGCCTGGGAGCCTCCTTGTACCTTTTGGTGCAGTCAGAGGGCCTCCATTTGCTTTTTCTTGCGGCCTGGGAGTCTCTGTGTTCCTTTCTAGGATGCCAAGTAGCTTCCTGACAGTAGCATGCTGTCATGGATGGCTATGTGCTTTTTAGGAAAGACAGGCCAGGAAGGCGAGGTGGTAGAGTTGCTCTTTATGTGAGGGAGCAACTAGAATGTGTGGAGCTCTGCCTCGGGATGGATGAAGAGCAAGTTGAGAGCCTATAGGTAAGGATTAAAGGGCAGGATAACATGGGTGACACGGCGGTGGGGGCATCCCATCAGGGCCCGTGGATTTATGGATGTCAAGTTTGGACAAAAGATCTCTAACCCGATCCTCCTCCACCAAGGGAGAGTCTTCCTTTCTCCAGCCTTCCTCTCTTGCCTCCAAGGTCTGGAATGCCTGAGGACTGGCCTTAGCAGTGAAGACGGAAGCAAAGAAGACATTCAATAACTCTGTCTTCTCTGTATCCTTTGTCACCAGGGCACCTGCCCCATTCAGCAGCGGGCCCACGTTTTCCCTAGTCTTCCTTTTGCTCTGGATGTATTTGAAGAAGGCCTTCTTGTTGTCCTTGACATCCCTTGCCAGATTTCATTCCAACTGGGCCTTAGCCTTCCTTGTCGCATCCCTGCACGCTCTGACAACGTCCCTGTATTCCTCCCAAGTGGCCTGTCCCCTTTTCCACATTCTGTACACTTCCTTCTTCTGCTGGAGTTTTGTCAGGAGTTCCTTGCTCATCCATGCAGGTCTCCTGTCGGCTTTGCTGGACTTCTTACTCAGGGGGATGCACCGATCTTGAGCCTGGAGGAAGTGATGCTTGAATATTAACCAGCTTTCTTGGACCCCTCTTCCTTCTACGGCCCTACCCCATGACATTCCCCTAAGTAGGTCCCTGAGGAGGCCAAAGTTAGCTCTCCTGAAGTCCAGCGTTGCAATCCTACTCATTGCCCTGCTCCCTCCTCGTAGGATCCTCAACTCCACCATCTCATGGTCACTGCAGCCAAGGCTGCCCCCAACCTTCACCTCTCCAACTAGACCTTCTTTGCTTGTTAGGACAAGGTCTAGCATTGCACCTCTCCTCGTTGGCATCTCCACCACCTGGGTCCAGAACTTATCATCAGTGCTCTGCAGGAACCTCTTTGACTGTTTGTGCCTAGCTGTGCTGTCTTGCCAACAGATGTCAGGGTGCTTGAAGTCTCCCGGGAGAACCAGGGCCTGTGAACATGAGGCTACTTCCAGCTGGGATGCACCCACGAGTGCTGAGGGAGCTGGCGGATGTTATCGCTAGGCCACTCTCCATCATCTTGGCAAGGTCCTGGAGATCAGGAGAGGTGCCTGAGGACTGGAAGAAAGCCAATGTCACGCCAGTCTTCCACAAGGGCAAGAAGGAGGAGCCAGGAAACTGCAGGCCTGTCAGCCTCCCCTCCATCCCTGGAAAGGTGATGGAACAGCTCCTCCTGGAGGTCCTCACTAAGCATCTGGAGGACAAGAAGGTGATCAGGAGTAGGCAGCATGGATTCACCAAAGGGAAAGCATGCTTGACCAACCTGAGAGCCTTCTATGATGGGATGACTGGCTGGGTAGATGAGGGGAGAGCAGTGGGTGTTGTCTTTCTGGACTTCAGCAAGGCTTTTGACACTGTCTCCCATCACATCCTCCTAGGTAAGCTCAGGAAGTGTGGGCTAGACGAGTGGACAGTGAGGTGGCTTGAGAACTGGCTGGATGGCCGAGCTCAGAGGGTTGTGGTGAATGGCGCAGAGTCAAGTTGGAGGCCTGTGGCTAGTGGTGTCCCCCAGGGGGTCAGTCCTGGGTCCAGTCTTGTTCAATATATTCATCAATGAGCTGGAGAAAGGGACAGAGTGCACCCTCAGCAAGTTTGCTGATGATACTAAACTGGGAGGAGAGGCTAACACACCAGAAGACTGTGCTGCCATTCCGAGGGACCTGGACAGGCTGGAGAGGTGGGCGGAGAGGAAGCTCATGAGGTTCAACAAAGGCAAGTGCAAGGTCCTGCACCTAGGCAGGAATAATCCCCTGCACCAGTACAGGCTGGGGGTTGACCTGTTGGAAAGTAGCTCTGCAGAGAAGGAGCTGGGAGTGCTGGTGGACAAGAAGTTAAGCATGAGCCAGCAGTGTGCCCTTGTGGCCAAGAAGGCCAATGGTCTCCTGGGGTGCATTAGGCAGAGTGTTGCCAGCAGGTCAAGGCAGGTGATCCTGCCCCTCTCCTCAGCCCTGGGGAGGCCTCACCTGCGGTACTGCGTCCAGTTCTGGGCTCCCCAGTACAAGAGAGACATGGCACTGCTGGAGAGAGTCCAGCGGAGGGCTACCAAGATGATTAGAGGGCTGGAGCATCTCTCCTAGGAAGAAAGACTGCAAGAGCTGGGCCTGTTCAGCCTGGAGAAGAGAAGATTGAGAGGGGATCTCATCAACGTGTACAAGTATCTGAAGGGGGAGTGTCAAGAGGATGAGGCCAGCCTCTTCTCCGTGGTGCCCAGCAACAGGACAAGAGGCAACGGGCAGAAACTGAACCACAGGAAGCTCCACCTAAACCTGAGAAAAAACTTCTTCACTGTGAGGGTGACAGAGCATTGGAACAGGTTGCCCAGAGAGGTGCTGGAGTCTCCTTCGCTGGAGATATTCAAAACCCGTCTGGATGTGATCCTGGGCAATATGCTCTAGGTGACCCGACTTGAACAGGGAGGTTGGACTAGATGATCTCCAGAGGTCCCATCCAACCTAAACGATTCTGTGATTCTGTGAGTCACTCCACAGCAATTCTCCTGCTCCTAGTCCTCCACCGTGGAAACTAAACCACTCCTCCTACTCCTCCTAGCCTAGTAGCAGGAAGGACAGCCAGCTCCAACGCCTCCCCACCATCACCGCAAGCACCTCTGCACTCCCACAATGGCCATCGCATTCCTCGAGTAGCTCCACAGCAATTGTCCTGCTCCTACTCCTCCACCGCGGAAACTACCAGCCCGCCTCCTGCCACCTTTCCCCTAGGCGGCACACCTTGCTCCAACGCCTTCCCAACAAAGACGCCTCCTGAACAGCGAGCCCTTCCATCACCCAGCTCGCCTTGCCACGCCGACGCCTCGCCCACAACTACTTTCCTGCTCCCCTCCTGCCTCCTCCTGCCCCTGCCAGCAGCCCGACGCATAGAGGAATGCCTGCCGACTCAGCCTACTGACTCCTCTGGAACTGCGGCGCACTCACAGCCACCAGCTCTGCACTCCCAATCTGGCCTTGCCATGCCTCCGGCAGACCCTCCACAAGTGCGTGGCTGCTCTTCCCTCCTCTGCCAAAACTTACAGCCGTCCTCCACAAAGCTTGCAACTAGCAACACCACCCTGCTCAAAAGCCTCTCCCACAAACAAGCACTCGCACCGCGCAGCTCTTCTCGCCCATTCTGCTTTTGGAGGGCCAAGGGCAACCCCTCCACATGGGAGCTGCTTGTCTTCCTCCACCGTGGAAACTACCCGCTCGCCTCCTGCCACCTTTCCCCTAGGCGGCACACCTTGCTCCAACGCCTTCCCAACAAAGACGCCTCCTGAACAGCGAGCCCTTCCATCACCCAGCTCGCCCTGCCACGCCGACGCCTCGCCCACAACTACTTTCCTGCTCCCCTCCTGCCTCTGCCAGCAGCCCGACGCATAGAGGAATGCCTGCCGACTCAGCCTACTGACACCTCTGGAACTGCGGCGCACTCACAGCCACCAGCTCTGCACTCCCAATCCGGCCTTGCCATGCCTCCGGCAGACCCTCCACAACTGCCTGCGCTCTTGTCCCGCCACTCCTGAAACAGACACCACTCCTCCTCCTCCTAGCCTAGTAGCAGGAAGGACAGCCAGCTCCAACGCCTCCCCACCATCACCGCAAGCACCTCTGCACTCCCACAATGGCCATCGCATTCCTCGAGTAGCTCCACAGCAATTGTCCTGCTCCTAGTCCTCCACCGCGGAAACTACCAGCCCGCCTCCTGCCACCTTTCCCCTAGGCGGCACACCTTGCTCCAACGCCTTCCCAACAAAGACGCCTCCTGAACAGCGAGCCCTTCCATCACCCAGCTCGCCTTGCCACGCCGACGCCTCGCCCACAACTACTTTCCTGCTCCCCTCCTGCCTCCGCCAGCAGCCCGACGCATAGAGGAATGCCTGCCGACTCAGCCTACTGACACCTCTGGAACTGCGGCGCACTCACAGCCACCAGCTCTGCACTCCCAATCCGGCCTTGCCATGCCTCCGGCAGACCCTCCACAACTGCCTGCGCTCTTGTCCCGCCACTCCTGAAACAGACACCACTCCTCCTACTCCTCCTAGCCTAGTAGCAGGAAGGACAGCCAGCTCCAACGCCTCCCCACCATCACCGCAAGCACCTCTGCACTCCCACAATGGCCATCGCATTCCTCGAGTAGCTCCACAGCAATTGTCCTGCTCCTACTCCTCCACCGCGGAAACTACCAGCCCGCCTCCTGCCACCTTTCCCCTAGGCGGCACACCTTGCTCCAACGCCTTCCCAACAAAGACGCCTCCTGAACAGCGAGCCCTTCCATCACCCAGCTCGCCTTGCCACGCCGACGCCTCGCCCACAACTACTTTCCTGCTCCCCTCCTGCCTCCTCCTGCCCCTGCCAGCTGCCCGACGCATAGAGGAATGCCTGCCGACTCAGCCTACTGACACCTCTGGAACTGCGGCGCACTCACAGCCACCAGCTCTGCACTCCCAATCCGGCCTTGCCATGCCTCCGGCAGACCCTCCACAAGTGCGTGGCTTCTTTTCTCTCCAGTGCTTCCATGTGCCTTTTGGTGTTAGCCAAAAGCCTCCTTGTTCCTTTCTACGATGCCTGGCCTTGTCTGTTTGGCTTTCGGTGTCACCAAGGTGGGTTCTGTGTTGGCAGAGGAACTCCATGTGTCTTTCTTTGCAGCTGGGGGAGACTCCATATTCCTTTGGGTGCAGCTTGGAGGAGATTTTTCTGTGTGCCTTTTGGTATTGCCGAGAAGCGTCCGGGTGTCTTTTGGTGCATCCGGTGGGGGCCTCCGTGGGCTTTTTGTTGTGGCCTCTGGGCCTCTGTGTGCCTTTTGGTATGGCCAAGTGCCTTCGGGTTTGGTTGGGGGTCCTCCGTGTGCCCTTTGGTGGGGATAAGAAGTCTTGGAAGTCTATTGGTGCAGCCAGGGGCCCTGCTTGTGCCTTTCCAGGAGTCTGGAAGGCTTCTGTGTGCCTCTCGGTGTGGCTACGAAACCAACCATCCATCTCCTTAGGCCACCTCCTACCAGAAGGAACCCCAACACCCCTAATCCCCGCCCTCATCCTCATTGAAACTACCAGCCTAGGAGACTCCTAACACTTTTTGGTGTGGCCGGGAAGCCTCGGTGTGCCTTTCTAGGAGGCTGGGGGCGGGCCTCTGTGTGGCCAAGGGATTTCCATGTGCCTTTCTAGGAGGCAGGGTAGCCTCCGTGAACCTTTTGGTGAAGCCAGGGGGTCTTTGCGTGTCTTTCTAGGAGGCCGGGGAGCCTCCACGTGCCTTTTGGTGCAGCTGGAAAGTTCTAGGAGTTCAGGGGACATCCATGTCCCTTTCTAGGTGGCAGGGTAGGCTCTGCAAGCCTTTTGGTGCAGCTGCGGGGCCTCTGCCGGCCTTTCAGTGTGGCCACGGAGTCTCTGCATGCCTTTGTAAGAGGCCAGGAATTCTCCGTGTGCCTTTTGGCGTGGCCAAGGGGTCCTTCAGATGTCTTTCGGTGCAGCTGAGGGGCCTCCTTGTGCCTTTCTAGGAAGTCAGGAAGCCTGCATATGCCTTTCGTTTTGGTTGGGGGGGACCTCCACGTGCCTTTTGGTGCGAGCAGGGGGCCTCTGTGTGCCTTTTGGTGCAGCTGGGGAGTCTCCGTATGCCTCTCTAAGAGGCCTGGGAGTCCCCGTGTGTCTTTCTAGGCTGCCGGGGGGCATGTCTTTCTAGGAGGCTGCAGAGCCTCTGTGTGTCTTTTGGAGCAGCCGGGCAGCCTCCATGTACCTTTTGTTGTGGTTGGGAGGCCTCTGCGTGCCTTTGGGTGTGAGCAGAAGCCCTCCAGCTGCCTTTCTAGGAGACGAGTAGTCTCCATACAGATGGGTGGCCTCCGTGTGTGCCCTTTCAGTGTGGCTAGGAAGCTTCCCTATCTCTTCTGTTGCTGCTGGGGGTGGGGGGGGCCTCCTTATGCCTTTCAAAGTGGCTGGGGATCCTCTCTGTGTGCCTTTCTACAAGGCCAGGGGCTCCGTGCACCTTTTGGTGCAGCTGGATGGCCTCCGTGTGGCTCTCGGTGCGGGTGGGGGGGGCCCTCTGTGTGCCTTTTGCTGCAGCTAGAAAGCCTCTGTGTGTCTTTCAGTGAGGCCAGGGGGCCTCTGTGTGCCTTTCTAGGAGGCTGGGGTGCCTCTGTGTGTCTTTCAGTGCGGCCAGGGAGCCTCCTTATCACTTTTGGTGCAGCTGGGGGAGACTTCTGTATGCCTTTCGGTGCACCCAAGGAGGGCACCATGTGGCTTTTGGTGCAGCTGGGGGTCTTCCACGAACCTTTCTAGGAGGCCAGGGATCCTCCCTATTCATTTTGTGTATGTGGGGGGCTTCCGGGTGCCTTTCTCAGAGTCAGGGGGCTCCCATGTGCTTTTCTGTGTGGCTGAGTGGCCTTCATGTGGCTCTCGGTTCAGCCAAGAGGGGCTCCATGTGCCTTTTGGTGTGGCCAGGGGGGCCTCCGTGTACCTTTCGTGCAGCCGGGGAGCCTCCAGGTTCCTTTTGGTGACATCAAGGTACCTTCGTGTGCTTTTTGTTTCAGCTGGGGTCCTCTCTGTGCCTTTCTAGAATGCTGGAGAGTCTCTGTGTGCCTTTCGGTGAGGCCGGGTAACTTGTGCGTGCCTTTTGGTGCAGCCAGGGAGCCTCCGCATGCCTTTCAGTGTGGTCGGAAAGCCTCCATTGGCCTTTCTAGGAGTCTGGGGAGCCTCTGTGTGCCTTTTGGTGAGGCCAGGGAGCTTCTGGATGCATTTTGATGCAGCTGGGGGGGCCTCCGTGTGCCTTTGGGTGCAGTGAGAGGCCTCCGTATGTCTTTTCGTGCGTCCGAGGGGCCTCTGTGTGCCTTTCGGTAAGGCTGAGAAGCCTCCGTGTGCCTTTTGGTACTGCAGCGAAGTCTCTGCCTGCCTTTTCATGTGGCTAGGGAGCCTCTGCTTGCCTTTCTATGAAAAGAGAAGCCTCCATATGCCTTTTCGTACAGCTGGGGGGGCCTCCGCGTGCCTATTGCTGCTCCCAGGTGGCCTCTGCATGCCTTTCTAGGAGGCCGGAGAGCCTCTGTGTGCCTTTCGGTGTGGCTGTGGGGCCACCGTGTGCCTTTCAGTGTGACCGGGGAGCCTCTGTATGTCTTTTGGTGCAGCCAAGGAGGGCTCTGCATGCCTTTCATTTTCATTACAAGCAGAGGGCCTCCGTGGGCCTTTGGGTGCAGCTGGATGGCCTCTGTATGCCTTTAAGGGTAGCTGGAGAGGCATCTCTGTGCCTTTTGGAAGGGCCAAGGAGCCTCTGCGTGCCTTTGGGTGTGGCCGGGAAGCCTCCGTGTGCCTTTTGGTGTAGCCAAGGTGGGCTCTGTGTGCCTTTTGTTGCAGACAGAGGGCCTCCGTGTGCCTTTGGGTGCAGCTGGGAGCGGGGGCACCTCCATGTGCCTTTCAGTAGGACTGAGAAATGACTGCATGCCTTTCACTGTGTCCGAGGGGCCTCTGTGTGCCTTTCTAGGAGGCCAGGGAGCCTCTATGTGGCTTTTGGTGCATGTAGGGGGCTTCCATGTGCCCTTCAGGACAGCCAGGGGGGCCTCTGTGTGCGTTTCAGTGAGGACAAGGCAGGTTCTGTGTGCCTTTTGGTGTGGACAGAGGGCCTCCATGTGCTTTTTGGTGCAGTTGGGGCAGCCTCCATATGCCTTTGGGTGCAGTCAAGGAGCCCCCCCTGTGCCTTTCAGTGTGGCCAATAAGCCTCCATCTGCCTTTCTAGGAGCCTGGGAAGCCTCTATGTGCCTTTTGGTGAGGCCAGGGAGCTTCCAGATCCATTTTGGTGTGGGGCCACTGTATGCCTTTCAAGGAGGCCTCTGTGTGCCTTTCGGTGAGGCCGGGAAGCATCCATGTGCCTTTTGATGTGACCAGGCTCTTCTGCATTCCTTTTTAGGAGGCCAGGGAGCCTCCATTTGCCTTTGAGTGGGGCCAGGGAACTTCTGCATGCCTTTCGGTGTAGCTGGGGGTCCTCTGCATGTCTTCCTGTGTGACCAGGGGCCCTCCCTGTGGCTTCGGTGCAGCCAAAGGGGGCTCTGTGTGCCTTTCGGGGTGGCCAGGGATCCTCCATGTGAAGCTGGGCAGCTTCTGTGTGCAGCCAAGTAGCCTCTGTGTGCCTTTCAGTGTGGCCAGGGGGCCTCTGTGTACCTGAGAAGCCTCCTTATGCCTTTTGTTCCCCCGGGATGCCTCTGTGTGCCCTTTCATGCGGCTGTGAAGCCTCCATGTGCCTTTCTGGGAGGCTGAGGAGCCTCTGTGTGTTTTTCGGTGCAGCTAGGAAGCTTTCCTGTCTGTTTTGGTGCTGCTGGGGAGGCCTCTGTGTGCCTTTTGAAGTGGCTGAGGGGCCTCTAAGGCCTTTCAATATGGCTGGGGATCCTCTCTGCATGCCTTTCTATGGGACTGACGAGCCCCTGTCTGCCTTTTGGTGTGGCCGGGGAGCCTCTGTGTGCCTTTGTAGGAGGTGGAGGGGGCCTCTGTATACCCTTCTAGGATGCCAGGAAACCTCTATGTGCCTTTCAGTGCATAGGGGGGGGCCTCCATGTGCCTTTTGTTGCGACCATGGTGCCTCCGTCTGCCTTTCTGTGGTAATGGAGAGCCTCTGTGTGCCTTTCAGTGCGGCCTGGGGGCCTTCATATGCCTTTCGCTGTAACCGGGAGGGGCCTCCGTGTGCCTTTCAGTATAGCCGGGGAGCCTCCATATGCCTTTCTAGGAGGCTGGGAGGAGCCTCTGCGAGCCTTTTGGTGCAGCTGGGGGGGGCCTCTGCGTGCTTTTTTTAGGAGGTGGGGTGCCTCCGTGTGCCTTTTGGTGAGGCCACGGAACCTTCCTATCCCTTTTGGTGCAGCTGGGAAACCTTTGTGTGCCTTTTGGTGTGGCCAAGGAGCCTCCCTGTCCCTTTTGGTGCAGCCGGGGAGCCTCCATGTGCCTTTTGGTGCAGCCAGGAAGCCTCTGTGCACCTTTCAGTGCAGTTCGGGAGCCTCTGTGTGCCTTTTGCTGCAGCTTGAAAGACTCCATGTGCCTTTACAGGGGGCCACAGGGCATCCATGTGCCTTTCTACGAGGCAGAGTACCCTCCGCCAGCCTTTTGGTGAGGCCGGGGGGCCTCTGTGTGCCTTTTTAGGAGGCCAGGGAGACTCTGCGTGCCTTTTGGTGTGGCCGGGAAGCCTCCACGTGCCTTTCAGTGTGACTGGGGATGAGCGTTTTGAGGGAGCTGGGGAGACTGTGCTTGCCTTTTTTGGTGGCCAGGGAGCCGCTGTGTGCGTTTTGGTGCGGCCAGGGGGCCTCTACACGGCTTTCTAGGAGGTGAGGGAGCCTCCCTATGCCTTTCTGTGTGTGGAGGAGGCCTCTGTGTGCCTGTTGGTGCAGTCAGGGAGATTCTGCGTGCTTTTCGGTGTGGCCGGGGGATCTTTGTGTTGGAGGTATGGAAAAAAAGGAGATTAGGGCATTATTCAGTCTTTCACAGGTAGTTAACAAAGCAAGGCTTGAAGGAAGGAGCAAGACAACACTATAAGGCAACCAGATAAGGAAGTTCCCAAATAAACCTGAAGAGAACAAAAACGGTTGATAAACAGAAGAGAACTACTTGAACTACGGGTGAACTATCCTAATTAGCATAACAAAAAACCCACTTGCAAGCAGGGAAGCCCCCCTGCTGGTCAAAGCCCCTTCCCCATAGAGCATGCGCAGTAGAAAAAGAGGATACTGTGGCTTTAAATGAAGATGAGACCTAACAGAACCAATAGGAATAAGGATGACTTAATGTAGTTGTAAACTATACTGATAACTGTTGCTTAAACTGTATAAAGTGTAGTAATCAGGTGTGCTAGCTTTGTGGTATTACCACCTAGCACCCATCTCTCTGCGCAGAAATGAATTAAACAAATATCTCGACTTTGTGTGTTTTCAGCTCATTGCGCACCGGGTGAAAGAACCCTTCTTTGGGACAACATTTGCAAGCCTTTCAGGGTAGCTGGAAAGTCTTTGCATGCCTTTTTTGGTGCAGCTGGGGGGCCTCTACGTGGCTTTCTAGGAGGCAGGGGAGCCTCCATATGCCTTTTGGTACAGTCGGGGGCCTCCGTGTGCCTTCCAATGCAGCTGGGGAGCCTTTGCTTGCTTTTTGGTGTGGCTGGGAAGCTGCCACATTCCTTTTGGTGCTACCAGGAGGCCTCCGCGTGTCTTCCGGTGCGGCCAGGAGGCTTCTACTTGCCTTTTGGTGTGGCTGGGGAGCCTCCGTGTACCTTTCTAGGAGGCCAGGGAGCCCCTCTATGCCTTTTGATGCAGCCGGGGGGCCTACACATACCTTTCAGTGTAGTTGGGGGGCCTCCCTGTAGCTTTTAGTGCAGCTAGGAAGCCTCCGTGTGCCTTTCGGTGCTGCTGGTAGGCCTCTGCATGCCTTTCAGTGCAGCCAGGGAGCTTCTGCGTGCCTTTCAGTGCAGCCAGGGAGCCTCCCGTGTGCCTTTCAGTGTGGCTGGGAATCCACCATGTGCCTTTTTAGGAGGCCAAGGAGCCTCCATGCGCCTTTCGGTGTGGACAGAGAACCTCTGCGTGCCTTTGTAGGAGTCCAGCAAACCTCCGTGTGCCTTTTGGTTCGGCTACGGGGCCTCCACGTGCCTTTCCTACAAGGCCGGGGCACCTCCCTATGCCTTTTGGTGAAGCTGGGGAGCCACCATGCACCTTTCGGTGCAGCTGGGAAACCTCTCTGTTCCTTTTGGTGCCACAGGGGAACCTCCATGTGCCTTTCAGTGCAGCCAGAGACCGTCTGTGTGCCTTTCGGTGCAGCCTGGGAGCCTCCTTGTACCTTTTGGTGCAGTCAGAGGGCCTCCATTTGCTTTTTCTTGCGGCCTGGGAGTCTCTGTGTTCCTTTCTAGGATGCCAAGTAGCTTCCTGACAGTAGCATGCTGTCATGGATGGCTATGTGCTTTTTAGGAAAGACAGGCCAGGAAGGCGAGGTGGTAGAGTTGCTCTTTATGTGAGGGAGCAACTAGAATGTGTGGAGCTCTGCCTCGGGATGGATGAAGAGCAAGTTGAGAGCCTATAGGTAAGGATTAAAGGGCAGGATAACATGGGTGACACGGCGGTGGGGGCATCCCATCAGGGCCCATGGATTTATGGATGTCAAGTTTGGACAAAAGATCTCTAACCCGATCCTCCTCCACCAAGGGAGAGTCTTCCTTTCTCCAGCCTTCCTCTCTTGCCTCCAAGGTCTGGAATGCCTGAGGACTGGCCTTAGCAGTGAAGACGGAAGCAAAGAAGGCATTCAATAACTCTGCCTTCTCTGTATCCTTTGTCACCAGGGCACCTGCCCCATTCAGCAGCGGGCCCACGTTTTCCCTAGTCTTCCTTTTGCTCTGGATGTATTTGAAGAAGGCCTTCTTGTTGTCCTTGACATCCCTTGCCAGATTTCATTCCAACTGGGCCTTAGCCTTCCTTGTCGCATCCCTGCACGCTCTGACAACGTCCCTGTATTCCTCCCAAGTGGCCTGTCCCCTTTTCCACATTCTGTACACTTCCTTCTTCTGCTGGAGTTTTGTCAGGAGTTCCTTGCTCATCCATGCAGGTCTCCTGTCGGCTTTGCTGGACTTCTTACTCAGGGGGATGCACCGATCTTGAGCCTGGAGGAAGTGATGCTTGAATATTAACCAGCTTTCTTGGACCCCTCTTCCTTCTACGGCCCTACCCCATGACATTCCCCTAAGTAGGTCCCTGAGGAGGCCAAAGTTAGCTCTCCTGAAGTCCAGCGTTGCAATCCTACTCATTGCCCTGCTCCCTCCTCGTAGGATCCTCAACTCCACCATCTCATGGTCACTGCAGCCAAGGCTGCCCCCAACCTTCACCTCTCCAACTAGACCTTCTTTGCTTGTTAGGACAAGGTCTAGCATTGCACCTCTCCTCGTTGGCATCTCCACCACCTGGGTCCAGAACTTATCATCAGTGCTCTGCAGGAACCTCTTTGACTGTTTGTGCCTAGCTGTGCTGTCTTGCCAACAGATGTCAGGGTGCTTGAAGTCTCCCGGGAGAACCAGGGCCTGTGAACATGAGGCTACTTCCAGCTGGGATGCACCCACGAGTGCTGAGGGAGCTGGCGGATGTTATCGCTAGGCCACTCTCCATCATCTTGGCAAGGTCCTGGAGATCAGGAGAGGTGCCTGAGGACTGGAAGAAAGCCAATGTCACGCCAGTCTTCCACAAGGGCAAGAAGGAGGAGCCAGGAAACTGCAGGCCTGTCAGCCTCCCCTCCATCCCTGGAAAGGTGATGGAACAGCTCCTCCTGGAGGTCCTCACTAAGCATCTGGAGGACAAGAAGGTGATCAGGAGTAGGCAGCATGGATTCACCAAAGGGAAAGCATGCTTGACCAACCTGAGAGCCTTCTATGATGGGATGACTGGCTGGGTAGATGAGGGGAGAGCAGTGGGTGTTGTCTTTCTGGACTTCAGCAAGGCTTTTGACACTGTCTCCCATCACATCCTCCTAGGTAAGCTCAGGAAGTGTGGGCTAGACGAGTGGACAGTGAGGTGGCTTGAGAACTGGCTGGATGGCCGAGCTCAGAGGGTTGTGGTGAATGGCGCAGAGTCAAGTTGGAGGCCTGTGGCTAGTGGTGTCCCCCAGGGGGTCAGTCCTGGGTCCAGTCTTGTTCAATATATTCATCAATGAGCTGGAGAAAGGGACAGAGTGCACCCTCAGCAAGTTTGCTGATGATACTAAACTGGGAGGAGAGGCTAACACACCAGAAGACTGTGCTGCCATTCCGAGGGACCTGGACAGGCTGGAGAGGTGGGCGGAGAGGAAGCTCATGAGGTTCAACAAAGGCAAGTGCAAGGTCCTGCACCTAGGCAGGAATAATCCCCTGCACCAGTACAGGCTGGGGGTTGACCTGTTGGAAAGTAGCTCTGCAGAGAAGGAGCTGGGAGTGCTGGTGGACAAGAAGTTAAGCATGAGCCAGCAGTGTGCCCTTGTGGCCAAGAAGGCCAATGGTCTCCTGGGGTGCATTAGGCAGAGTGTTGCCAGCAGGTCAAGGCAGGTGATCCTGCCCCTCTCCTCAGCCCTGGGGAGGCCTCACCTGCGGTACTGCGTCCAGTTCTGGGCTCCCCAGTACAAGAGAGACATGGCACTGCTGGAGAGAGTCCAGCGGAGGGCTACCAAGATGATTAGAGGGCTGGAGCATCTCTCCTAGGAAGAAAGCCTGCAAGAGCTGGGCCTGTTCAGCCTGGAGAAGAGAAGATTGAGAGGGGATCTCATCAACGTGTACAGGTATCTGAAGGGGGAGTGTCAAGAGGATGAGGCCAGCCTCTTCTCCGTGGTGCCCAGCAACAGGACAAGAGGCAACGGGCAGAAACTGAACCACAGGAAGCTCCACCTAAACCTGAGAAAAAACTTCTTCACTGTGAGGGTGACAGAGCATTGGAACAGGTTGCCCAGAGAGGTGCTGGAGTCTCCTTCGCTGGAGATATTCAAAACCCGTCTGGATGTGATCCTGGGCAATATGCTCTAGGTGACCCGACTTGAACAGGGAGGTTGGACTAGATGATCTCCAGAGGTCCCATCCAACCTAAACGATTCTGTGATTCTGTGAGTCACTCCACAGCAATTCTCCTGCTCCTAGTCCTCCACCGTGGAAACTAAACCACTCCTCCTACTCCTCCTAGCCTAGTAGCAGGAAGGACAGCCAGCTCCAACGCCTCCCCACCATCACCGCAAGCACCTCTGCACTCCCACAATGGCCATCGCATTCCTCGAGTAGCTCCACAGCAATTGTCCTGCTCCTACTCCTCCACCGCGGAAACTACCAGCCCGCCTCCTGCCACCTTTCCCCTAGGTGGCACACCTTGCTCCAACGCCTTCCCAACAAAGACGCCTCCTGAACAGCGAGCCCTTCCATCACCCAGCTCGCCTTGCCACGCCGACGCCTCGCCCACAACTACTTTCCTGCTCCCCTCCTGCCTCATCCTGCCCCTGCCAGCAGCCCGACGCATAGAGGAATGCCTGCCGACTCAGCCTACTGACTCCTCTGGAACTGCGGCGCACTCACAGCCACCAGCTCTGCACTCCCAATCCGGCCTTGCCATGCCTCCGGCAGACCCTCCACAACTGCCTGCGCTCTTGTCCCGCCACTCCTGAAACAGACACCACTCCTCCTCCTCCTCCTAGCCTAGTAGCAGGAAGGACAGCCAGCTCCAACGCCTCCCCACCATCACCGCAAGCACCTCTGCACTCCCACAATGGCCATCGCATTCCTCGAGTAGCTCCACAGCAATTGTCCTGCTCCTACTCCTCCACCGCGGAAACTACCAGCCCGCCTCCTGCCACCTTTCCCCTAGGCGGCACACCTTGCTCCAACGCCTTCCCAACAAAGACGCCTCCTGAACAGCGAGCCCTTCCATCACCCAGCTCGCCTTGCCACGCCGACGCCTCGCCCACAACTACTTTCCTGCTCCCCTCCTGCCTCTGCCAGCAGCCCCACTCATTGAGGAATGCCTGCCGACTCAGCCTACTGACTCCTCTGGAACTGCGGCGCACTCACAGCCACCAGCTCTGCACTCCCAATCTGGCCTTGCCATGCCTCCGGCAGACCCTCCACAAGTGCGTGGCTTCTCTTCCCTCCTCTGCCAAAACTTACAGCCGCCCTCCACAAAGCTTGCAACTAGCAACACCACCCTGCTCAAAAGCCTCTCCCACAAACAAGCACTCGCACCGCGCAGCTCTTCTCGCCCATTCTGCTTTTGGAGGGCCAAGGGCAACCCCTCCACATGGGAGCTGCTTGTCTTCCTCCACCGTGGAAACTACCCGCTCGCCTCCTGCCACCTTTCCCCTAGGCGGCACACCTTGCTCCAACGCCTTCCCAACAAAGATGCCTCCTGAACAGCGAGCCCTTCCATCACCCAGCTCGCCTTGCCACGCCGATGCCTCGCCCACAACTACTTTCCTGCTCCCCTCCTGCTCCCCTCCTGCCTCTGCCAGCAGCCCGACGCATAGAGGAATGCCTGCCGACTCAGCCTACTGACACCTCTGGAACTGCGGCGCACTCACAGCCACCAGCTCTGCACTCCCAATCCGGCCTTGCCATGCCTCCGGCAGACCCTCCACAAGTGCGTGGCTTCTTTTCTCTCCAGTGCTTCCATGTGCCTTTTGGTGTTAGCCAAAAGCCTCCTTGTTCCTTTCTACGATGCCTGGCCTTGTCTGTTTGGCTTTCGGTGTCACCAAGGTGGGTTCTGTGTTGGCAGAGGAACTCCATGTGTCTTTCTTTGCAGCTGGGGGAGACTCCATATTCCTTTGGGTGCAGCTTGGAGGAGATTTTTCTGTGTGCCTTTTGGTATTGCCGAGAAGCGTCCGGGTGTCTTTTGGTGCATCCGGTGGGGGCCTCCGTGGGCTTTTTGTTGTGGCCTCTGGGCCTCTGTGTGCCTTTTGGTATGGCCAAGTGCCTTCGGGTTTGGTTGGGGGTCCTCCGTGTGCCCTTTGGTGGGGATAAGAAGTCTTGGAAGTCTATTGGTGCAGCCAGGGGCCCTGCTTGTGCCTTTCCAGGAGTCTGGAAGGCTTCTGTGTGCCTCTCGGTGTGGCTACGAAACCAACCATCCATCTCCTTAGGCCACCTCCTACCAGAAGGAACCCCAACACCCCTAATCCCCGCCCTCATCCTCATTGAAACTACCAGCCTAGGAGACTCCTAACACTTTTTGGTGTGGCCGGGAAGCCTCGGTGTGCCTTTCTAGGAGGCTGGGGGCGGGCCTCTGTGTGGCCAAGGGATTTCCATGTGCCTTTCTAGGAGGCAGGGTAGCCTCCGTGAACCTTTTGGTGAAGCCAGGGGGTCTTTGCGTGTCTTTCTAGGAGGCCGGGGAGCCTCCACGTGCCTTTTGGTGCAGCTGGAAAGTTCTAGGAGTTCAGGGGACATCCATGTCCCTTTCTAGGTGGCAGGGTAGGCTCTGCAAGCCTTTTGGTGCAGCTGCGGGGCCTCTGCCGGCCTTTCAGTGTGGCCACGGAGTCTCTGCATGCCTTTGTAAGAGGCCAGGAATTCTCCGTGTGCCTTTTGGCGTGGCCAAGGGGTCCTTCAGATGTCTTTCGGTGCAGCTGAGGGGCCTCCTTGTGCCTTTCTAGGAAGTCAGGAAGCCTGCATATGCCTTTCGTTTTGGTTGGGGGGGACCTCCACGTGCCTTTTGGTGCGAGCAGGGGGCCTCTGTGTGCCTTTTGGTGCAGCTGGGGAGTCTCCGTATGCCTCTCTAAGAGGCCTGGGAGTCCCCGTGTGTCTTTCTAGGCTGCCGGGGGGCATGTCTTTCTAGGAGGCTGCAGAGCCTCTGTGTGTCTTTTGGAGCAGCCGGGCAGCCTCCATGTACCTTTTGTTGTGGTTGGGAGGCCTCTGCGTGCCTTTGGGTGTGAGCAGAAGCCCTCCAGCTGCCTTTCTAGGAGACGAGTAGTCTCCATACAGATGGGTGGCCTCCGTGTGTGCCCTTTCAGTGTGGCTAGGAAGCTTCCCTATCTCTTCTGTTGCTGCTGGGGGTGGGGGGGGGGCCTCCTTATGCCTTTCAAAGTGGCTGGGGATCCTCTCTGTGTGCCTTTCTACAAGGCCAGGGGCTCCGTGCACCTTTTGGTGCAGCTGGATGGCCTCCGTGTGGCTCTCGGTGCGGGTGAGGGGGGGCCCTCTGTGTGCCTTTTGCTGCAGCTAGAAAGCCTCTGTGTGTCTTTCAGTGAGGCCAGGGGGCCTCTGTGTGCCTTTCTAGGAGGCTGGGGTGCCTCTGTGTGTCTTTCAGTGCGGCCAGGGAGCCTCCTTATCACTTTTGGTGCAGCTGGGGGAGACTTCTGTATGCCTTTCGGTGCACCCAAGGAGGGCACCATGTGGCTTTTGGTGCAGCTGGGGGTCTTCCACGAACCTTTCTAGGAGGCCAGGGATCCTCCCTATTCATTTTGTGTATGTGGGGGGCTTCCGGGTGCCTTTCTCAGAGTCAGGGGGCTCCCATGTGCTTTTCTGTGTGGCTGAGTGGCCTTCATGTGGCTCTCGGTTCAGCCAAGAGGGGCTCCATGTGCCTTTTGGTGTGGCCAGGGGGGCCTCCGTGTACCTTTCGTGCAGCCGGGGAGCCTCCAGGTTCCTTTTGGTGACATCAAGGTACCTTCGTGTGCTTTTTGTTTCAGCTGGGGTCCTCTCTGTGCCTTTCTAGAATGCCGGAGAGTCTCTGTGTGCCTTTCGGTGAGGCCGGGTAACTTGTGCGTGCCTTTTGGTGCAGCCAGGGAGCCTCCGCATGCCTTTCAGTGTGGTCGGAAAGCCTCCATTGGCCTTTCTAGGAGTCTGGGGAGCCTCTGTGTGCCTTTTGGTGAGGCCAGGGAGCTTCTGGATGCATTTTGATGCAGCTGGGGGGGCCTCCGTGTGCCTTTGGGTGCAGTGAGAGGCCTCCGTATGTCTTTTCGTGCGTCCGAGGGGCCTCTGTGTGCCTTTCGGTAAGGCTGAGAAGCCTCCGTGTGCCTTTTGGTACTGCAGCGAAGTCTCTGCCTGCCTTTTCATGTGGCTAGGGAGCCTCTGCTTGCCTTTCTATGAAAAGAGAAGCCTCCATATGCCTTTTCGTACAGCTGGGGGGGCCTCCGCGTGCCTATTGCTGCTCCCAGGTGGCCTCTGCATGCCTTTCTAGGAGGCCGGAGAGCCTCTGTGTGCCTTTCGGTGTGGCTGTGGGGCCACCGTGTGCCTTTCAGTGTGACCGGGGAGCCTCTGTATGTCTTTTGGTGCAGCCAAGGAGGGCTCTGCATGCCTTTCATTTTCATTACAAGCAGAGGGCCTCCGTGGGCCTTTGGGTGCAGCTGGATGGCCTCTGTATGCCTTTAAGGGTAGCTGGAGAGGCATCTCTGTGCCTTTTGGAAGGGCCAAGGAGCCTCTGCGTGCCTTTGGGTGTGGCCGGGAAGCCTGCGTGGGCCTTTCTGTGCAGCCGGGAAGCCTCCGTGTGCCTTTTGGTGTAGCCAAGGTGGGCTCTGTGTGCCTTTTGTTGCAGACAGAGGGCCTCCGTGTGCCTTTGGGTGCAGCTGGGAGCGGGGGCACCTCCATGTGCCTTTCAGTAGGACTGAGAAATGACTGCATGCCTTTCACTGTGTCCGAGGGGCCTCTGTGTGCCTTTCTAGGAGGCCAGGGAGCCTCTATGTGGCTTTTGGTGCATGTAGGGGGCTTCCATGTGCCCTTCAGGACAGCCAGGGGGGCCTCTGTGTGCGTTTCAGTGAGGACAAGGCAGGTTCTGTGTGCCTTTTGGTGTGGACAGAGGGCCTCCATGTGCTTTTTGGTGCAGTTGGGGCAGCCTCCATATGCCTTTGGGTGCAGTCAAGGAGCCCCCCCTGTGCCTTTCAGTGTGGCCAATAAGCCTCCATCTGCCTTTCTAGGAGCCTGGGAAGCCTCTATGTGCCTTTTGGTGAGGCCAGGGAGCTTCCAGATCCATTTTGGTGTGGGGCCACTGTATGCCTTTCAAGGAGGCCTCTGTGTGCCTTTCGGTGAGGCCGGGAAGCATCCATGTGCCTTTTGATGTGACCAGGCTCTTCTGCATTCCTTTTTAGGAGGCCAGGGAGCCTCCATTTGCCTTTGAGTGGGGCCAGGGAACTTCTGCATGCCTTTCGGTGTAGCTGGGGGTCCTCTGCATGTCTTCCTGTGTGACCAGGGGCCCTCCCTGTGGCTTCGGTGCAGCCAAAGGGGGCTCTGTGTGCCTTTCGGGGTGGCCAGGGATCCTCCATGTGAAGCTGGGCAGCTTCTGTGTGCAGCCAAGTAGCCTCTGTGTGCCTTTCAGTGTGGCCAGGGGGCCTCTGTGTACCTGAGAAGCCTCCTTATGCCTTTTGTTCCCCCGGGATGCCTCTGTGTGCCCTTTCATGCGGCTGTGAAGCCTCCATGTGCCTTTCTGGGAGGCTGAGGAGCCTCTGTGTGTTTTTCGGTGCAGCTAGGAAGCTTTCCTGTCTGTTTTGGTGCTGCTGGGGAGGCCTCTGTGTGCCTTTTGAAGTGGCTGAGGGGCCTCTAAGGCCTTTCAATATGGCTGGGGATCCTCTCTGCATGCCTTTCTATGGGACTGGCGAGCCCCTGTCTGCCTTTTGGTGTGGCCGGGGAGCCTCTGTGTGCCTTTGTAGGAGGTGGAGGGGGCCTCTGTATACCCTTCTAGGATGCCAGGAAACCTCTATGTGCCTTTCAGTGCATAGGGGGGGGCCTCCATGTGCCTTTTGTTGCGACCATGGTGCCTCCGTCTGCCTTTCTGTGGTAATGGAGAGCCTCTGTGTGCCTTTCAGTGCGGCCTGGGGGCCTTCATATGCCTTTCGCTGTAACCGGGAGGGGCCTCCGTGTGCCTTTCAGTATAGCCGGGGAGCCTCCATATGCCTTTCTAGGAGGCTGGGAGGAGCCTCTGCGAGCCTTTTGGTGCAGCTGGGGGGGGCCTCTGCGTGCTTTTTTTAGGAGGTGGGGTGCCTCCGTGTGCCTTTTGGTGAGGCCACGGAACCTTCCTATCCCTTTTGGTGCAGCTGGGAAACCTTTGTGTGCCTTTTGGTGTGGCCAAGGAGCCTCCCTGTCCCTTTTGGTGCAGCCGGGGAGCCTCCATGTGCCTTTTGGTGCAGCCAGGAAGCCTCTGTGCACCTTTCAGTGCAGTTCGGGAGCCTCTGTGTGCCTTTTGCTGCAGCTTGAAAGACTCCATGTGCCTTTACAGGGGGCCACAGGGCATCCATGTGCCTTTCTACGAGGCAGAGTACCCTCCGCCAGCCTTTTGGTGAGGCCGGGGGGCCTCTGTGTGCCTTTTTAGGAGGCCAGGGAGACTCTGCGTGCCTTTTGGTGTGGCCGGGAAGCCTCCACGTGCCTTTCAGTGTGACTGGGGATGAGCGTTTTGAGGGAGCTGGGGAGACTGTGCTTGCCTTTTTTGGTGGCCAGGGAGCCGCTGTGTGCGTTTTGGTGCGGCCAGGGGGCCTCTACACGGCTTTCTAGGAGGTGAGGGAGCCTCCCTATGCCTTTCTGTGTGTGGAGGAGGCCTCTGTGTGCCTGTTGGTGCAGTCAGGGAGATTCTGCGTGCTTTTCGGTGTGGCCGGGGGATCTTTGTGTTGGAGGTATGGAAAAAAAGGAGATTAGGGCATTATTCAGTCTTTCACAGGTAGTTAACAAAGCAAGGCTTGAAGGAAGGAGCAAGACAACACTATAAGGCAACCAGATAAGGAAGTTCCCAAATAAACCTGAAGAGAACAAAAACGGTTGATAAACAGAAGAGAACTACTTGAACTACGGGTGAACTATCCTAATTAGCATAACAAAAAACCCACTTGCAAGCAGGGAAGCCCCCCTGCTGGTCAAAGCCCCTTCCCCATAGAGCATGCGCAGTAGAAAAAGAGGATACTGTGGCTTTAAATGAAGATGAGACCTAACAGAACCAATAGGAATAAGGATGACTTAATGTAGTTGTAAACTATACTGATAACTGTTGCTTAAACTGTATAAAGTGTAGTAATCAGGTGTGCTAGCTTTGTGGTATTACCACCTAGCACCCATCTCTCTGCGCAGAAATGAATTAAACAAATATCTCGACTTTGTGTGTTTTCAGCTCATTGCGCACCGGGTGAAAGAACCCTTCTTTGGGACAACATTTGCAAGCCTTTCAGGGTAGCTGGAAAGTCTTTGCATGCCTTTTTTGGTGCAGCTGGGGGGCCTCTACGTGGCTTTCTAGGAGGCAGGGGAGCCTCCATATGCCTTTTGGTACAGTCGGGGGCCTCCGTGTGCCTTCCAATGCAGCTGGGGAGCCTTTGCTTGCTTTTTGGTGTGGCTGGGAAGCTGCCACATTCCTTTTGGTGCTACCAGGAGGCCTCCGCGTGTCTTCCGGTGCGGCCAGGAGGCTTCTACTTGCCTTTTGGTGTGGCTGGGGAGCCTCCGTGTACCTTTCTAGGAGGCCAGGGAGCCCCTCTATGCCTTTTGATGCAGCCGGGGGGCCTACACATACCTTTCAGTGTAGTTGGGGGGCCTCCCTGTAGCTTTTAGTGCAGCTAGGAAGCCTCCGTGTGCCTTTCGGTGCTGCTGGTAGGCCTCTGCATGCCTTTCAGTGCAGCCAGGGAGCTTCTGCGTGCCTTTCAGTGCAGCCAGGGAGCCTCCCGTGTGCCTTTCAGTGTGGCTGGGAATCCACCATGTGCCTTTTTAGGAGGCCAAGGAGCCTCCATGCGCCTTTCGGTGTGGACAGAGAACCTCTGCGTGCCTTTGTAGGAGTCCAGCAAACCTCCGTGTGCCTTTTGGTTCGGCTACGGGGCCTCCACGTGCCTTTCCTACAAGGCCGGGGCACCTCCCTATGCCTTTTGGTGAAGCTGGGGAGCCACCATGCACCTTTCGGTGCAGCTGGGAAACCTCTCTGTTCCTTTTGGTGCCACAGGGGAACCTCCATGTGCCTTTCAGTGCAGCCAGAGACCGTCTGTGTGCCTTTCGGTGCAGCCTGGGAGCCTCCTTGTACCTTTTGGTGCAGTCAGAGGGCCTCCATTTGCTTTTTCTTGCGGCCTGGGAGTCTCTGTGTTCCTTTCTAGGATGCCAAGTAGCTTCCTGACAGTAGCATGCTGTCATGGATGGCTATGTGCTTTTTAGGAAAGACAGGCCAGGAAGGCGAGGTGGTAGAGTTGCTCTTTATGTGAGGGAGCAACTAGAATGTGTGGAGCTCTGCCTCGGGATGGATGAAGAGCAAGTTGAGAGCCTATAGGTAAGGATTAAAGGGCAGGATAACATGGGTGACACGGCGGTGGGGGCATCCCATCAGGGCCCATGGATTTATGGATGTCAAGTTTGGACAAAAGATCTCTAACCCGATCCTCCTCCACCAAGGGAGAGTCTTCCTTTCTCCAGCCTTCCTCTCTTGCCTCCAAGGTCTGGAATGCCTGAGGACTGGCCTTAGCAGTGAAGACGGAAGCAAAGAAGGCATTCAATAACTCTGCCTTCTCTGTATCCTTTGTCACCAGGGCACCTGCCCCATTCAGCAGCGGGCCCACGTTTTCCCTAGTCTTCCTTTTGCTCTGGATGTATTTGAAGAAGGCCTTCTTGTTGTCCTTGACATCCCTTGCCAGATTTCATTCCAACTGGGCCTTAGCCTTCCTTGTCGCATCCCTGCACGCTCTGACAACGTCCCTGTATTCCTCCCAAGTGGCCTGTCCCCTTTTCCACATTCTGTACACTTCCTTCTTCTGCTGGAGTTTTGTCAGGAGTTCCTTGCTCATCCATGCAGGTCTCCTGTCGGCTTTGCTGGACTTCTTACTCAGGGGGATGCACCGATCTTGAGCCTGGAGGAAGTGATGCTTGAATATTAACCAGCTTTCTTGGACCCCTCTTCCTTCTACGGCCCTACCCCATGACATTCCCCTAAGTAGGTCCCTGAGGAGGCCAAAGTTAGCTCTCCTGAAGTCCAGCGTTGCAATCCTACTCATTGCCCTGCTCCCTCCTCGTAGGATCCTCAACTCCACCATCTCATGGTCACTGCAGCCAAGGCTGCCCCCAACCTTCACCTCTCCAACTAGACCTTCTTTGCTTGTTAGGACAAGGTCTAGCATTGCACCTCTCCTCGTTGGCATCTCCACCACCTGGGTCCAGAACTTATCATCAGTGCTCTGCAGGAACCTCTTTGACTGTTTGTGCCTAGCTGTGCTGTCTTGCCAACAGATGTCAGGGTGCTTGAAGTCTCCCGGGAGAACCAGGGCCTGTGAACATGAGGCTACTTCCAGCTGGGATGCACCCACGAGTGCTGAGGGAGCTGGCGGATGTTATCGCTAGGCCACTCTCCATCATCTTGGCAAGGTCCTGGAGATCAGGAGAGGTGCCTGAGGACTGGAAGAAAGCCAATGTCACGCCAGTCTTCCACAAGGGCAAGAAGGAGGAGCCAGGAAACTGCAGGCCTGTCAGCCTCCCCTCCATCCCTGGAAAGGTGATGGAACAGCTCCTCCTGGAGGTCCTCACTAAGCATCTGGAGGACAAGAAGGTGATCAGGAGTAGGCAGCATGGATTCACCAAAGGGAAAGCATGCTTGACCAACCTGAGAGCCTTCTATGATGGGATGACTGGCTGGGTAGATGAGGGGAGAGCAGTGGGTGTTGTCTTTCTGGACTTCAGCAAGGCTTTTGACACTGTCTCCCATCACATCCTCCTAGGTAAGCTCAGGAAGTGTGGGCTAGACGAGTGGACAGTGAGGTGGCTTGAGAACTGGCTGGATGGCCGAGCTCAGAGGGTTGTGGTGAATGGCGCAGAGTCAAGTTGGAGGCCTGTGGCTAGTGGTGTCCCCCAGGGGGTCAGTCCTGGGTCCAGTCTTGTTCAATATATTCATCAATGAGCTGGAGAAAGGGACAGAGTGCACCCTCAGCAAGTTTGCTGATGATACTAAACTGGGAGGAGAGGCTAACACACCAGAAGACTGTGCTGCCATTCCGAGGGACCTGGACAGGCTGGAGAGGTGGGCGGAGAGGAAGCTCATGAGGTTCAACAAAGGCAAGTGCAAGGTCCTGCACCTAGGCAGGAATAATCCCCTGCACCAGTACAGGCTGGGGGTTGACCTGTTGGAAAGTAGCTCTGCAGAGAAGGAGCTGGGAGTGCTGGTGGACAAGAAGTTAAGCATGAGCCAGCAGTGTGCCCTTGTGGCCAAGAAGGCCAATGGTCTCCTGGGGTGCATTAGGCAGAGTGTTGCCAGCAGGTCAAGGCAGGTGATCCTGCCCCTCTCCTCAGCCCTGGGGAGGCCTCACCTGCGGTACTGCGTCCAGTTCTGGGCTCCCCAGTACAAGAGAGACATGGCACTGCTGGAGAGAGTCCAGCGGAGGGCTACCAAGATGATTAGAGGGCTGGAGCATCTCTCCTAGGAAGAAAGACTGCAAGAGCTGGGCCTGTTCAGCCTGGAGAAGAGAAGATTGAGAGGGGATCTCATCAACGTGTACAAGTATCTGAAGGGGGAGTGTCAAGAGGATGAGGCCAGCCTCTTCTCCGTGGTGCCCAGCAACAGGACAAGAGGCAACGGGCAGAAACTGAACCACAGGAAGCTCCACCTAAACCTGAGAAAAAACTTCTTCACTGTGAGGGTGACAGAGCATTGGAACAGGTTGCCCAGAGAGGTGCTGGAGTCTCCTTCGCTGGAGATATTCAAAACCCGTCTGGATGTGATCCTGGGCAATATGCTCTAGGTGACCCGACTTGAACAGGGAGGTTGGACTAGATGATCTCCAGAGGTCCCATCCAACCTAAACGATTCTGTGATTCTGTGAGTCACTCCACAGCAATTCTCCTGCTCCTAGTCCTCCACCGTGGAAACTAAACCACTCCTCCTACTCCTCCTAGCCTAGTAGCAGGAAGGACAGCCAGCTCCAACGCCTCCCCACCATCACCGCAAGCACCTCTGCACTCCCACAATGGCCATCGCATTCCTCGAGTAGCTCCACAGCAATTGTCCTGCTCCTACTCCTCCACCGCGGAAACTACCAGCCCGCCTCCTGCCACCTTTCCCCTAGGCGGCACACCTTGCTCCAACGCCTTCCCAACAAAGACGCCTCCTGAACAGCGAGCCCTTCCATCACCCAGCTCGCCTTGCCACGCCGACGCCTCGCCCACAACTACTTTCCTGCTCCCCTCCTGCCTCCTCCTGCCCCTGCCAGCAGCCCGACGCATAGAGGAATGCCTGCCGACTCAGCCTACTGACTCCTCTGGAACTGCGGCGCACTCACAGCCACCAGCTCTGCACTCCCAATCTGGCCTTGCCATGCCTCCGGCAGACCCTCCACAAGTGCGTGGCTGCTCTTCCCTCCTCTGCCAAAACTTACAGCCGTCCTCCACAAAGCTTGCAACTAGCAACACCACCCTGCTCAAAAGCCTCTCCCACAAACAAGCACTCGCACCGCGCAGCTCTTCTCGCCCATTCTGCTTTTGGAGGGCCAAGGGCAACCCCTCCACATGGGAGCTGCTTGTCTTCCTCCACCGTGGAAACTACCCGCTCGCCTCCTGCCACCTTTCCCCTAGGCGGCACACCTTGCTCCAACGCCTTCCCAACAAAGACGCCTCCTGAACAGCGAGCCCTTCCATCACCCAGCTCGCCCTGCCACGCCGACGCCTCGCCCACAACTACTTTCCTGCTCCCCTCCTGCCTCTGCCAGCAGCCCGACGCATAGAGGAATGCCTGCCGACTCAGCCTACTGACACCTCTGGAACTGCGGCGCACTCACAGCCACCAGCTCTGCACTCCCAATCCGGCCTTGCCATGCCTCCGGCAGACCCTCCACAACTGCCTGCGCTCTTGTCCCGCCACTCCTGAAACAGACACCACTCCTCCTCCTCCTAGCCTAGTAGCAGGAAGGACAGCCAGCTCCAACGCCTCCCCACCATCACCGCAAGCACCTCTGCACTCCCACAATGGCCATCGCATTCCTCGAGTAGCTCCACAGCAATTGTCCTGCTCCTAGTCCTCCACCGCGGAAACTACCAGCCCGCCTCCTGCCACCTTTCCCCTAGGCGGCACACCTTGCTCCAACGCCTTCCCAACAAAGACGCCTCCTGAACAGCGAGCCCTTCCATCACCCAGCTCGCCTTGCCACGCCGACGCCTCGCCCACAACTACTTTCCTGCTCCCCTCCTGCCTCCTCCTGCCCCTGCCAGCAGCCCGACGCATAGAGGAATGCCTGCCGACTCAGCCTACTGACTCCTCTGGAACTGCGGCGCACTCACAGCCACCAGCTCTGCACTCCCAATCCGGCCTTGCCATGCCTCCGGCAGACCCTCCACAACTGCCTGCGCTCTTGTCCCGCCACTCCTGAAACAGACACCACTCCTCCTACTCCTCCTAGCCTAGTAGCAGGAAGGACAGCCAGCTCCAACGCCTCCCCACCATCACCGCAAGCACCTCTGCACTCCCACAATGGCCATCGCATTCCTCGAGTAGCTCCACAGCAATTGTCCTGCTCCTACTCCTCCACCGCGGAAACTACCAGCCCGCCTCCTGCCACCTTTCCCCTAGGCGGCACACCTTGCTCCAACGCCTTCCCAACAAAGACGCCTCCTGAACAGCGAGCCCTTCCATCACCCAGCTCGCCCTGCCACGCCGACGCCTCGCCCACAACTACTTTCCTGCTCCCCTCCTGCTCCCCTCCTGCCTCTGCCAGCAGCCCGACGCATAGAGGAATGCCTGCCGACTCAGCCTACTGACACCTCTGGAACTGCGGCGCACTCACAGCCACCAGCTCTGCACTCCCAATCCGGCCTTGCCATGCCTCCGGCAGACCCTCCACAAGTGCGTGGCTTCTTTTCTCTCCAGTGCTTCCATGTGCCTTTTGGTGTTAGCCAAAAGCCTCCTTGTTCCTTTCTACGATGCCTGGCCTTGTCTGTTTGGCTTTCGGTGTCACCAAGGTGGGTTCTGTGTTGGCAGAGGAACTCCATGTGTCTTTCTTTGCAGCTGGGGGAGACTCCATATTCCTTTGGGTGCAGCTTGGAGGAGATTTTTCTGTGTGCCTTTTGGTATTGCCGAGAAGCGTCCGGGTGTCTTTTGGTGCATCCGGTGGGGGCCTCCGTGGGCTTTTTGTTGTGGCCTCTGGGCCTCTGTGTGCCTTTTGGTATGGCCAAGTGCCTTCGGGTTTGGTTGGGGGTCCTCCGTGTGCCCTTTGGTGGGGATAAGAAGTCTTGGAAGTCTATTGGTGCAGCCAGGGGCCCTGCTTGTGCCTTTCCAGGAGTCTGGAAGGCTTCTGTGTGCCTCTCGGTGTGGCTACGAAACCAACCATCCATCTCCTTAGGCCACCTCCTACCAGAAGGAACCCCAACACCCCTAATCCCCGCCCTCATCCTCATTGAAACTACCAGCCTAGGAGACTCCTAACACTTTTTGGTGTGGCCGGGAAGCCTCGGTGTGCCTTTCTAGGAGGCTGGGGGCGGGCCTCTGTGTGGCCAAGGGATTTCCATGTGCCTTTCTAGGAGGCAGGGTAGCCTCCGTGAACCTTTTGGTGAAGCCAGGGGGTCTTTGCGTGTCTTTCTAGGAGGCCGGGGAGCCTCCACGTGCCTTTTGGTGCAGCTGGAAAGTTCTAGGAGTTCAGGGGACATCCATGTCCCTTTCTAGGTGGCAGGGTAGGCTCTGCAAGCCTTTTGGTGCAGCTGCGGGGCCTCTGCCGGCCTTTCAGTGTGGCCACGGAGTCTCTGCATGCCTTTGTAAGAGGCCAGGAATTCTCCGTGTGCCTTTTGGTGTGGCCAAGGGGTCCTTCAGATGTCTTTCGGTGCAGCTGAGGGGCCTCCTTGTGCCTTTCTAGGAAGTCAGGAAGCCTGCATATGCCTTTCGTTTTGGTTGGGGGGGACCTCCACGTGCCTTTTGGTGCGAGCAGGGGGCCTCTGTGTGCCTTTTGGTGCAGCTGGGGAGTCTCCGTATGCCTCTCTAAGAGGCCTGGGAGTCCCCGTGTGTCTTTCTAGGCTGCCGGGGGGCATGTCTTTCTAGGAGGCTGCAGAGCCTCTGTGTGTCTTTTGGAGCAGCCGGGCAGCCTCCATGTACCTTTTGTTGTGGTTGGGAGGCCTCTGCGTGCCTTTGGGTGTGAGCAGAAGCCCTCCAGCTGCCTTTCTAGGAGACGAGTAGTCTCCATACAGATGGGTGGCCTCCGTGTGTGCCCTTTCAGTGTGGCTAGGAAGCTTCCCTATCTCTTCTGTTGCTGCTGGGGGTGGGGGGGGGGCCTCCTTATGCCTTTCAAAGTGGCTGGGGATCCTCTCTGTGTGCCTTTCTACAAGGCCAGGGGCTCCGTGCACCTTTTGGTGCAGCTGGATGGCCTCCGTGTGGCTCTCGGTGCGGGTGGGGGGGGCCCTCTGTGTGCCTTTTGCTGCAGCTAGAAAGCCTCTGTGTGTCTTTCAGTGAGGCCAGGGGGCCTCTGTGTGCCTTTCTAGGAGGCTGGGGTGCCTCTGTGTGTCTTTCAGTGCGGCCAGGGAGCCTCCTTATCACTTTTGGTGCAGCTGGGGGAGACTTCTGTATGCCTTTCGGTGCATCCAAGGAGGGCACCATGTGGCTTTTGGTGCAGCTGGGGGTCTTCCACGAACCTTTCTAGGAGGCCAGGGATCCTCCCTATTCATTTTGTGTATGTGGGGGGCTTCCGGGTGCCTTTCTCAGAGTCAGGGGGCTCCCATGTGCTTTTCTGTGTGGCTGAGTGGCCTTCATGTGGCTCTCGGTTCAGCCAAGAGGGGCTCCATGTGCCTTTTGGTGTGGCCAGGGGGGCCTCCGTGTACCTTTCGTGCAGCCGGGGAGCCTCCAGGTTCCTTTTGGTGACATCAAGGTACCTTCGTGTGCTTTTTGTTTCAGCTGGGGTCCTCTCTGTGCCTTTCTAGAATGCCGGAGAGTCTCTGTGTGCCTTTCGGTGAGGCCGGGTAACTTGTGCGTGCCTTTTGGTGCAGCCAGGGAGCCTCCGCATGCCTTTCAGTGTGGTCGGAAAGCCTCCATTGGCCTTTCTAGGAGTCTGGGGAGCCTCTGTGTGCCTTTTGGTGAGGCCAGGGAGCTTCTGGATGCATTTTGATGCAGCTGGGGGGGCCTCCGTGTGCCTTTGGGTGCAGTGAGAGGCCTCCGTATGTCTTTTCGTGCGTCCGAGGGGCCTCTGTGTGCCTTTCGGTAAGGCTGAGAAGCCTCCGTGTGCCTTTTGGTACTGCAGCGAAGTCTCTGCCTGCCTTTTCATGTGGCTAGGGAGCCTCTTCTTGCCTTTCTATGAAAAGAGAAGCCTCCATATGCCTTTTCGTACAGCTGGGGGGGCCTCCGCGTGCCTATTGCTGCTCCCAGGTGGCCTCTGCATGCCTTTCTAGGAGGCCGGAGAGCCTCTGTGTGCCTTTCGGTGTGGCTGTGGGGCCACCGTGTGCCTTTCAGTGTGACCGGGGAGCCTCTGTATGTCTTTTGGTGCAGCCAAGGAGGGCTCTGCATGCCTTTCATTTTCATTACAAGCAGAGGGCCTCCGTGGGCCTTTGGGTGCAGCTGGATGGCCTCTGTATGCCTTTAAGGGTAGCTGGAGAGGCATCTCTGTGCCTTTTGGAAGGGCCAAGGAGCCTCTGCGTGCCTTTGGGTGTGGCCGGGAAGCCTGCGTGGGCCTTTCTGTGCAGCCGGGAAGCCTCCGTGTGCCTTTTGGTGTAGCCAAGGTGGGCTCTGTGTGCCTTTTGTTGCAGACAGAGGGCCTCCGTGTGCCTTTGGGTGCAGCTGGGAGCGGGGGCACCTCCATGTGCCTTTCAGTAGGACTGAGAAATGACTGCATGCCTTTCACTGTGTCCGAGGGGCCTCTGTGTGCCTTTCTAGGAGGCCAGGGAGCCTCTATGTGGCTTTTGGTGCATGTAGGGGGCTTCCATGTGCCCTTCAGGACAGCCAGGGGGGCCTCTGTGTGCGTTTCAGTGAGGACAAGGCAGGTTCTGTGTGCCTTTTGGTGTGGACAGAGGGCCTCCATGTGCTTTTTGGTGCAGTTGGGGCAGCCTCCATATGCCTTTGGGTGCAGTCAAGGAGCCCCCCCTGTGCCTTTCAGTGTGGCCAATAAGCCTCCATCTGCCTTTCTAGGAGCCTGGGAAGCCTCTATGTGCCTTTTGGTGAGGCCAGGGAGCTTCCAGATCCATTTTGGTGTGGGGCCACTGTATGCCTTTCAAGGAGGCCTCTGTGTGCCTTTCGGTGAGGCCGGGAAGCATCCATGTGCCTTTTGATGTGACCAGGCTCTTCTGCATTCCTTTTTAGGAGGCCAGGGAGCCTCCATTTGCCTTTGAGTGGGGCCAGGGAACTTCTGCATGCCTTTCGGTGTAGCTGGGGGTCCTCTGCATGTCTTCCTGTGTGACCAGGGGCCCTCCCTGTGGCTTCGGTGCAGCCAAAGGGGGCTCTGTGTGCCTTTCGGGGTGGCCAGGGATCCTCCATGTGAAGCTGGGCAGCTTCCGTGTGCCTTTCAATAGGGCCAAGTAGCCTCTGTGTGCCTTTCAGTGTGGCCAGGGGGCCTCTGTGTACCTGAGAAGCCTCCTTATGCCTTTTGTTCCCCCGGGATGCCTCTGTGTGCCCTTTCATGCGGCTGTGAAGCCTCCATGTGCCTTTCTGGGAGGCTGAGGAGCCTCTGTGTGTTTTTCGGTGCAGCTAGGAAGCTTTCCTGTCTGTTTTGGTGCTGCTGGGGAGGCCTCTGTGTGCCTTTTGAAGTGGCTGAGGGGCCTCTAAGGCCTTTCAATATGGCTGGGGATCCTCTCTGCATGCCTTTCTATGGGACTGACGAGCCCCTGTCTGCCTTTTGGTGTGGCCGGGGAGCCTCTGTGTGCCTTTGTAGGAGGTGGAGGGGGCCTCTGTATACCCTTCTAGGATGCCAGGAAACCTCTATGTGCCTTTCAGTGCATAGGGGGGGGCCTCCATGTGCCTTTTGTTGCGACCATGGTGCCTCCGTCTGCCTTTCTGTGGTAATGGAGAGCCTCTGTGTGCCTTTCAGTGCGGCCTGGGGGCCTTCATATGCCTTTCGCTGTAACCGGGAGGGGCCTCCGTGTGCCTTTCAGTATAGCCGGGGAGCCTCCATATGCCTTTCTAGGAGGCTGGGAGGAGCCTCTGCGAGCCTTTTGGTGCAGCTGGGGGGGGCCTCTGCGTGCTTTTTTTAGGAGGTGGGGTGCCTCCGTGTGCCTTTTGGTGAGGCCACGGAACCTTCCTATCCCTTTTGGTGCAGCTGGGAAACCTTTGTGTGCCTTTTGGTGTGGCCAAGGAGCCTCCCTGTCCCTTTTGGTGCAGCCGGGGAGCCTCCATGTGCCTTTTGGTGCAGCCAGGAAGCCTCTGTGCACCTTTCAGTGCAGTTCGGGAGCCTCTGTGTGCCTTTTGCTGCAGCTTGAAAGACTCCATGTGCCTTTACAGGGGGCCACAGGGCATCCATGTGCCTTTCTACGAGGCAGAGTACCCTCCGCCAGCCTTTTGGTGAGGCCGGGGGGCCTCTGTGTGCCTTTTTAGGAGGCCAGGGAGACTCTGCGTGCCTTTTGGTGTGGCCGGGAAGCCTCCACGTGCCTTTCAGTGTGACTGGGGATGAGCGTTTTGAGGGAGCTGGGGAGACTGTGCTTGCCTTTTTTGGTGGCCAGGGAGCCGCTGTGTGCGTTTTGGTGCGGCCAGGGGGCCTCTACACGGCTTTCTAGGAGGTGAGGGAGCCTCCCTATGCCTTTCTGTGTGTGGAGGAGGCCTCTGTGTGCCTGTTGGTGCAGTCAGGGAGATTCTGCGTGCTTTTCGGTGTGGCCGGGGGATCTTTGTGTTGGAGGTATGGAAAAAAAGGAGATTAGGGCATTATTCAGTCTTTCACAGGTAGTTAACAAAGCAAGGCTTGAAGGAAGGAGCAAGACAACACTATAAGGCAACCAGATAAGGAAGTTCCCAAATAAACCTGAAGAGAACAAAAACGGTTGATAAACAGAAGAGAACTACTTGAACTACGGGTGAACTATCCTAATTAGCATAACAAAAAACCCACTTGCAAGCAGGGAAGCCCCCCTGCTGGTCAAAGCCCCTTCCCCATAGAGCATGCGCAGTAGAAAAAGAGGATACTGTGGCTTTAAATGAAGATGAGACCTAACAGAACCAATAGGAATAAGGATGACTTAATGTAGTTGTAAACTATACTGATAACTGTTGCTTAAACTGTATAAAGTGTAGTAATCAGGTGTGCTAGCTTTGTGGTATTACCACCTAGCACCCATCTCTCTGCGCAGAAATGAATTAAACAAATATCTCGACTTTGTGTGTTTTCAGCTCATTGCGCACCGGGTGAAAGAACCCTTCTTTGGGACAACATTTGCAAGCCTTTCAGGGTAGCTGGAAAGTCTTTGCATGCCTTTTTTGGTGCAGCTGGGGGGCCTCTACGTGGCTTTCTAGGAGGCAGGGGAGCCTCCATATGCCTTTTGGTACAGTCGGGGGCCTCCGTGTGCCTTCCAATGCAGCTGGGGAGCCTTTGCTTGCTTTTTGGTGTGGCTGGGAAGCTGCCACATTCCTTTTGGTGCTACCAGGAGGCCTCCGCGTGTCTTCCGGTGCGGCCAGGAGGCTTCTACTTGCCTTTTGGTGTGGCTGGGGAGCCTCCGTGTACCTTTCTAGGAGGCCAGGGAGCCCCTCTATGCCTTTTGATGCAGCCGGGGGGCCTACACATACCTTTCAGTGTAGTTGGGGGGCCTCCCTGTAGCTTTTAGTGCAGCTAGGAAGCCTCCGTGTGCCTTTTGGTGCTGCTGGTAGGCCTCTGCATGCCTTTCAGTGCAGCCAGGGAGCTTCTGCGTGCCTTTCAGTGCAGCCAGGGAGCCTCCCGTGTGCCTTTCAGTGTGGCTGGGAATCCACCATGTGCCTTTTTAGGAGGCCAAGGAGCCTCCATGCGCCTTTCGGTGTGGACAGAGAACCTCTGCGTGCCTTTGTAGGAGTCCAGCAAACCTCCGTGTGCCTTTTGGTTCGGCTACGGGGCCTCCACGTGCCTTTCCTACAAGGCCGGGGCACCTCCCTATGCCTTTTGGTGAAGCTGGGGAGCCACCATGCACCTTTCGGTGCAGCTGGGAAACCTCTCTGTTCCTTTTGGTGCCACAGGGGAACCTCCATGTGCCTTTCAGTGCAGCCAGAGACCGTCTGTGTGCCTTTCGGTGCAGCCTGGGAGCCTCCTTGTACCTTTTGGTGCAGTCAGAGGGCCTCCATTTGCTTTTTCTTGCGGCCTGGGAGTCTCTGTGTTCCTTTCTAGGATGCCAAGTAGCTTCCTGACAGTAGCATGCTGTCATGGATGGCTATGTGCTTTTTAGGAAAGACAGGCCAGGAAGGCGAGGTGGTAGAGTTGCTCTTTATGTGAGGGAGCAACTAGAATGTGTGGAGCTCTGCCTCGGGATGGATGAAGAGCAAGTTGAGAGCCTATAGGTAAGGATTAAAGGGCAGGATAACATGGGTGACACGGCGGTGGGGGCATCCCATCAGGGCCCATGGATTTATGGATGTCAAGTTTGGACAAAAGATCTCTAACCCGATCCTCCTCCACCAAGGGAGAGTCTTCCTTTCTCCAGCCTTCCTCTCTTGCCTCCAAGGTCTGGAATGCCTGAGGACTGGCCTTAGCAGTGAAGACGGAAGCAAAGAAGGCATTCAATAACTCTGCCTTCTCTGTATCCTTTGTCACCAGGGCACCTGCCCCATTCAGCAGCGGGCCCACGTTTTCCCTAGTCTTCCTTTTGCTCTGGATGTATTTGAAGAAGGCCTTCTTGTTGTCCTTGACATCCCTTGCCAGATTTCATTCCAACTGGGCCTTAGCCTTCCTTGTCGCATCCCTGCACGCTCTGACAACGTCCCTGTATTCCTCCCAAGTGGCCTGTCCCCTTTTCCACATTCTGTACACTTCCTTCTTCTGCTGGAGTTTTGTCAGGAGTTCCTTGCTCATCCATGCAGGTCTCCTGTCGGCTTTGCTGGACTTCTTACTCAGGGGGATGCACCGATCTTGAGCCTGGAGGAAGTGATGCTTGAATATTAACCAGCTTTCTTGGACCCCTCTTCCTTCTACGGCCCTACCCCATGACATTCCCCTAAGTAGGTCCCTGAGGAGGCCAAAGTTAGCTCTCCTGAAGTCCAGCGTTGCAATCCTACTCATTGCCCTGCTCCCTCCTCGTAGGATCCTCAACTCCACCATCTCATGGTCACTGCAGCCAAGGCTGCCCCCAACCTTCACCTCTCCAACTAGACCTTCTTTGCTTGTTAGGACAAGGTCTAGCATTGCACCTCTCCTCGTTGGCATCTCCACCACCTGGGTCCAGAACTTATCATCAGTGCTCTGCAGGAACCTCTTTGACTGTTTGTGCCTAGCTGTGCTGTCTTGCCAACAGATGTCAGGGTGCTTGAAGTCTCCCGGGAGAACCAGGGCCTGTGAACATGAGGCTACTTCCAGCTGGGATGCACCCACGAGTGCTGAGGGAGCTGGCGGATGTTATCGCTAGGCCACTCTCCATCATCTTGGCAAGGTCCTGGAGATCAGGAGAGGTGCCTGAGGACTGGAAGAAAGCCAATGTCACGCCAGTCTTCCACAAGGGCAAGAAGGAGGAGCCAGGAAACTGCAGGCCTGTCAGCCTCCCCTCCATCCCTGGAAAGGTGATGGAACAGCTCCTCCTGGAGGTCCTCACTAAGCATCTGGAGGACAAGAAGGTGATCAGGAGTAGGCAGCATGGATTCACCAAAGGGAAAGCATGCTTGACCAACCTGAGAGCCTTCTATGATGGGATGACTGGCTGGGTAGATGAGGGGAGAGCAGTGGGTGTTGTCTTTCTGGACTTCAGCAAGGCTTTTGACACTGTCTCCCATCACATCCTCCTAGGTAAGCTCAGGAAGTGTGGGCTAGACGAGTGGACAGTGAGGTGGCTTGAGAACTGGCTGGATGGCCGAGCTCAGAGGGTTGTGGTGAATGGCGCAGAGTCAAGTTGGAGGCCTGTGGCTAGTGGTGTCCCCCAGGGGGTCAGTCCTGGGTCCAGTCTTGTTCAATATATTCATCAATGAGCTGGAGAAAGGGACAGAGTGCACCCTCAGCAAGTTTGCTGATGATACTAAACTGGGAGGAGAGGCTAACACACCAGAAGACTGTGCTGCCATTCCGAGGGACCTGGACAGGCTGGAGAGGTGGGCGGAGAGGAAGCTCATGAGGTTCAACAAAGGCAAGTGCAAGGTCCTGCACCTAGGCAGGAATAATCCCCTGCACCAGTACAGGCTGGGGGTTGACCTGTTGGAAAGTAGCTCTGCAGAGAAGGAGCTGGGAGTGCTGGTGGACAAGAAGTTAAGCATGAGCCAGCAGTGTGCCCTTGTGGCCAAGAAGGCCAATGGTCTCCTGGGGTGCATTAGGCAGAGTGTTGCCAGCAGGTCAAGGCAGGTGATCCTGCCCCTCTCCTCAGCCCTGGGGAGGCCTCACCTGCGGTACTGCGTCCAGTTCTGGGCTCCCCAGTACAAGAGAGACATGGCACTGCTGGAGAGAGTCCAGCGGAGGGCTACCAAGATGATTAGAGGGCTGGAGCATCTCTCCTAGGAAGAAAGACTGCAAGAGCTGGGCCTGTTCAGCCTGGAGAAGAGAAGATTGAGAGGGGATCTCATCAACGTGTACAAGTATCTGAAGGGGGAGTGTCAAGAGGATGAGGCCAGCCTCTTCTCCGTGGTGCCCAGCAACAGGACAAGAGGCAACGGGCAGAAACTGAACCACAGGAAGCTCCACCTAAACCTGAGAAAAAACTTCTTCACTGTGAGGGTGACAGAGCATTGGAACAGGTTGCCCAGAGAGGTGCTGGAGTCTCCTTCGCTGGAGATATTCAAAACCCGTCTGGATGTGATCCTGGGCAATATGCTCTAGGTGACCCGACTTGAACAGGGAGGTTGGACTAGATGATCTCCAGAGGTCCCATCCAACCTAAACGATTCTGTGATTCTGTGAGTCACTCCACAGCAATTCTCCTGCTCCTAGTCCTCCACCGTGGAAACTAAACCACTCCTCCTACTCCTCCTAGCCTAGTAGCAGGAAGGACAGCCAGCTCCAACGCCTCCCCACCATCACCGCAAGCACCTCTGCACTCCCACAATGGCCATCGCATTCCTCGAGTAGCTCCACAGCAATTGTCCTGCTCCTACTCCTCCACCGCGGAAACTACCAGCCCGCCTCCTGCCACCTTTCCCCTAGGCGGCACACCTTGCTCCAACGCCTTCCCAACAAAGACGCCTCCTGAACAGCGAGCCCTTCCATCACCCAGCTCGCCTTGCCACGCCGACGCCTCGCCCACAACTACTTTCCTGCTCCCCTCCTGCCTCCTCCTGCCCCTGCCAGCAGCCCGACGCATAGAGGAATGCCTGCCGACTCAGCCTACTGACTCCTCTGGAACTGCGGCGCACTCACAGCCACCAGCTCTGCACTCCCAATCTGGCCTTGCCATGCCTCCGGCAGACCCTCCACAAGTGCGTGGCTGCTCTTCCCTCCTCTGCCAAAACTTACAGCCGTCCTCCACAAAGCTTGCAACTAGCAACACCACCCTGCTCAAAAGCCTCTCCCACAAACAAGCACTCGCACCGCGCAGCTCTTCTCGCCCATTCTGCTTTTGGAGGGCCAAGGGCAACCCCTCCACATGGGAGCTGCTTGTCTTCCTCCACCGTGGAAACTACCCGCTCGCCTCCTGCCACCTTTCCCCTAGGCGGCACACCTTGCTCCAACGCCTTCCCAACAAAGACGCCTCCTGAACAGCGAGCCCTTCCATCACCCAGCTCGCCCTGCCACGCCGACGCCTCGCCCACAACTACTTTCCTGCTCCCCTCCTGCCTCTGCCAGCAGCCCGACGCATAGAGGAATGCCTGCCGACTCAGCCTACTGACACCTCTGGAACTGCGGCGCACTCACAGCCACCAGCTCTGCACTCCCAATCCGGCCTTGCCATGCCTCCGGCAGACCCTCCACAACTGCCTGCGCTCTTGTCCCGCCACTCCTGAAACAGACACCACTCCTCCTCCTCCTAGCCTAGTAGCAGGAAGGACAGCCAGCTCCAACGCCTCCCCACCATCACCGCAAGCACCTCTGCACTCCCACAATGGCCATCGCATTCCTCGAGTAGCTCCACAGCAATTGTCCTGCTCCTAGTCCTCCACCGCGGAAACTACCAGCCCGCCTCCTGCCACCTTTCCCCTAGGCGGCACACCTTGCTCCAACGCCTTCCCAACAAAGACGCCTCCTGAACAGCGAGCCCTTCCATCACCCAGCTCGCCTTGCCACGCCGACGCCTCGCCCACAACTACTTTCCTGCTCCCCTCCTGCCTCCTCCTGCCCCTGCCAGCAGCCCGACGCATAGAGGAATGCCTGCCGACTCAGCCTACTGACTCCTCTGGAACTGCGGCGCACTCACAGCCACCAGCTCTGCACTCCCAATCCGGCCTTGCCATGCCTCCGGCAGACCCTCCACAACTGCCTGCGCTCTTGTCCCGCCACTCCTGAAACAGACACCACTCCTCCTACTCCTCCTAGCCTAGTAGCAGGAAGGACAGCCAGCTCCAACGCCTCCCCACCATCACCGCAAGCACCTCTGCACTCCCACAATGGCCATCGCATTCCTCGAGTAGCTCCACAGCAATTGTCCTGCTCCTACTCCTCCACCGCGGAAACTACCAGCCCGCCTCCTGCCACCTTTCCCCTAGGCGGCACACCTTGCTCCAACGCCTTCCCAACAAAGACGCCTCCTGAACAGCGAGCCCTTCCATCACCCAGCTCGCCTTGCCACGCCGACGCCTCGCCCACAACTACTTTCCTGCTCCCCTCCTGCTCCCCTCCTGCCTCTGCCAGCAGCCCGACGCATAGAGGAATGCCTGCCGACTCAGCCTACTGACACCTCTGGAACTGCGGCGCACTCACAGCCACCAGCTCTGCACTCCCAATCCGGCCTTGCCATGCCTCCGGCAGACCCTCCACAAGTGCGTGGCTTCTTTTCTCTCCAGTGCTTCCATGTGCCTTTTGGTGTTAGCCAAAAGCCTCCTTGTTCCTTTCTACGATGCCTGGCCTTGTCTGTTTGGCTTTCGGTGTCACCAAGGTGGGTTCTGTGTTGGCAGAGGAACTCCATGTGTCTTTCTTTGCAGCTGGGGGAGACTCCATATTCCTTTGGGTGCAGCTTGGAGGAGATTTTTCTGTGTGCCTTTTGGTATTGCCGAGAAGCGTCCGGGTGTCTTTTGGTGCATCCGGTGGGGGCCTCCGTGGGCTTTTTGTTGTGGCCTCTGGGCCTCTGTGTGCCTTTTGGTATGGCCAAGTGCCTTCGGGTTTGGTTGGGGGTCCTCCGTGTGCCCTTTGGTGGGGATAAGAAGTCTTGGAAGTCTATTGGTGCAGCCAGGGGCCCTGCTTGTGCCTTTCCAGGAGTCTGGAAGGCTTCTGTGTGCCTCTCGGTGTGGCTACGAAACCAACCATCCATCTCCTTAGGCCACCTCCTACCAGAAGGAACCCCAACACCCCTAATCCCCGCCCTCATCCTCATTGAAACTACCAGCCTAGGAGACTCCTAACACTTTTTGGTGTGGCCGGGAAGCCTCGGTGTGCCTTTCTAGGAGGCTGGGGGCGGGCCTCTGTGTGGCCAAGGGATTTCCATGTGCCTTTCTAGGAGGCAGGGTAGCCTCCGTGAACCTTTTGGTGAAGCCAGGGGGTCTTTGCGTGTCTTTCTAGGAGGCCGGGGAGCCTCCACGTGCCTTTTGGTGCAGCTGGAAAGTTCTAGGAGTTCAGGGGACATCCATGTCCCTTTCTAGGTGGCAGGGTAGGCTCTGCAAGCCTTTTGGTGCAGCTGCGGGGCCTCTGCCGGCCTTTCAGTGTGGCCACGGAGTCTCTGCATGCCTTTGTAAGAGGCCAGGAATTCTCCGTGTGCCTTTTGGCGTGGCCAAGGGGTCCTTCAGATGTCTTTCGGTGCAGCTGAGGGGCCTCCTTGTGCCTTTCTAGGAAGTCAGGAAGCCTGCATATGCCTTTCGTTTTGGTTGGGGGGGACCTCCACGTGCCTTTTGGTGCGAGCAGGGGGCCTCTGTGTGCCTTTTGGTGCAGCTGGGGAGTCTCCGTATGCCTCTCTAAGAGGCCTGGGAGTCCCCGTGTGTCTTTCTAGGCTGCCGGGGGGCATGTCTTTCTAGGAGGCTGCAGAGCCTCTGTGTGTCTTTTGGAGCAGCCGGGCAGCCTCCATGTACCTTTTGTTGTGGTTGGGAGGCCTCTGCGTGCCTTTGGGTGTGAGCAGAAGCCCTCCAGCTGCCTTTCTAGGAGACGAGTAGTCTCCATACAGATGGGTGGCCTCCGTGTGTGCCCTTTCAGTGTGGCTAGGAAGCTTCCCTATCTCTTCTGTTGCTGCTGGGGGTGGGGGGGGGGCCTCCTTATGCCTTTCAAAGTGGCTGGGGATCCTCTCTGTGTGCCTTTCTACAAGGCCAGGGGCTCCGTGCACCTTTTGGTGCAGCTGGATGGCCTCCGTGTGGCTCTCGGTGCGGGTGAGGGGGGGCCCTCTGTGTGCCTTTTGCTGCAGCTAGAAAGCCTCTGTGTGTCTTTCAGTGAGGCCAGGGGGCCTCTGTGTGCCTTTCTAGGAGGCTGGGGTGCCTCTGTGTGTCTTTCAGTGCGGCCAGGGAGCCTCCTTATCACTTTTGGTGCAGCTGGGGGAGACTTCTGTATGCCTTTCGGTGCACCCAAGGAGGGCACCATGTGGCTTTTGGTGCAGCTGGGGGTCTTCCACGAACCTTTCTAGGAGGCCAGGGATCCTCCCTATTCATTTTGTGTATGTGGGGGGCTTCCGGGTGCCTTTCTCAGAGTCAGGGGGCTCCCATGTGCTTTTCTGTGTGGCTGAGTGGCCTTCATGTGGCTCTCGGTTCAGCCAAGAGGGGCTCCATGTGCCTTTTGGTGTGGCCAGGGGGGCCTCCGTGTACCTTTCGTGCAGCCGGGGAGCCTCCAGGTTCCTTTTGGTGACATCAAGGTACCTTCGTGTGCTTTTTGTTTCAGCTGGGGTCCTCTCTGTGCCTTTCTAGAATGCCGGAGAGTCTCTGTGTGCCTTTCGGTGAGGCCGGGTAACTTGTGCGTGCCTTTTGGTGCAGCCAGGGAGCCTCCGCATGCCTTTCAGTGTGGTCGGAAAGCCTCCATTGGCCTTTCTAGGAGTCTGGGGAGCCTCTGTGTGCCTTTTGGTGAGGCCAGGGAGCTTCTGGATGCATTTTGATGCAGCTGGGGGGGCCTCCGTGTGCCTTTGGGTGCAGTGAGAGGCCTCCGTATGTCTTTTCGTGCGTCCGAGGGGCCTCTGTGTGCCTTTCGGTAAGGCTGAGAAGCCTCCGTGTGCCTTTTGGTACTGCAGCGAAGTCTCTGCCTGCCTTTTCATGTGGCTAGGGAGCCTCTGCTTGCCTTTCTATGAAAAGAGAAGCCTCCATATGCCTTTTCGTACAGCTGCCTATTGCTGCTCCCAGGTGGCCTCTGCATGCCTTTCTAGGAGGCCGGAGAGCCTCTGTGTGCCTTTCGGTGTGGCTGTGGGGCCACCGTGTGCCTTTCAGTGTGACCGGGGAGCCTCTGTATGTCTTTTGGTGCAGCCAAGGAGGGCTCTGCATGCCTTTCATTTTCATTACAAGCAGAGGGCCTCCGTGGGCCTTTGGGTGCAGCTGGATGGCCTCTGTATGCCTTTAAGGGTAGCTGGAGAGGCATCTCTGTGCCTTTTGGAAGGGCCAAGGAGCCTCTGCGTGCCTTTGGGTGTGGCCGGGAAGCCTCCGTGTGCCTTTTGGTGTAGCCAAGGTGGGCTCTGTGTGCCTTTTGTTGCAGACAGAGGGCCTCCGTGTGCCTTTGGGTGCAGCTGGGAGCGGGGGCACCTCCATGTGCCTTTCAGTAGGACTGAGAAATGACTGCATGCCTTTCACTGTGTCCGAGGGGCCTCTGTGTGCCTTTCTAGGAGGCCAGGGAGCCTCTATGTGGCTTTTGGTGCATGTAGGGGGCTTCCATGTGCCCTTCAGGACAGCCAGGGGGGCCTCTGTGTGCGTTTCAGTGAGGACAAGGCAGGTTCTGTGTGCCTTTTGGTGTGGACAGAGGGCCTCCATGTGCTTTTTGGTGCAGTTGGGGCAGCCTCCATATGCCTTTGGGTGCAGTCAAGGAGCCCCCCCTGTGCCTTTCAGTGTGGCCAATAAGCCTCCATCTGCCTTTCTAGGAGCCTGGGAAGCCTCTATGTGCCTTTTGGTGAGGCCAGGGAGCTTCCAGATCCATTTTGGTGTGGGGCCACTGTATGCCTTTCAAGGAGGCCTCTGTGTGCCTTTCGGTGAGGCCGGGAAGCATCCATGTGCCTTTTGATGTGACCAGGCTCTTCTGCATTCCTTTTTAGGAGGCCAGGGAGCCTCCATTTGCCTTTGAGTGGGGCCAGGGAACTTCTGCATGCCTTTCGGTGTAGCTGGGGGTCCTCTGCATGTCTTCCTGTGTGACCAGGGGCCCTCCCTGTGGCTTCGGTGCAGCCAAAGGGGGCTCTGTGTGCCTTTCGGGGTGGCCAGGGATCCTCCATGTGAAGCTGGGCAGCTTCTGTGTGCAGCCAAGTAGCCTCTGTGTGCCTTTCAGTGTGGCCAGGGGGCCTCTGTGTACCTGAGAAGCCTCCTTATGCCTTTTGTTCCCCCGGGATGCCTCTGTGTGCCCTTTCATGCGGCTGTGAAGCCTCCATGTGCCTTTCTGGGAGGCTGAGGAGCCTCTGTGTGTTTTTCGGTGCAGCTAGGAAGCTTTCCTGTCTGTTTTGGTGCTGCTGGGGAGGCCTCTGTGTGCCTTTTGAAGTGGCTGAGGGGCCTCTAAGGCCTTTCAATATGGCTGGGGATCCTCTCTGCATGCCTTTCTACGGGACTGACGAGCCCCTGTCTGCCTTTTGGTGTGGCCGGGGAGCCTCTGTGTGCCTTTGTAGGAGGTGGAGGGGGCCTCTGTATACCCTTCTAGGATGCCAGGAAACCTCTATGTGCCTTTCAGTGCATGGGGGGGGCCTCCATGTGCCTTTTGTTGCGACCATGGTGCCTCCGTCTGCCTTTCTGTGGTAATGGAGAGCCTCTGTGTGCCTTTCAGTGCGGCCTGGGGGCCTTCATATGCCTTTCGCTGTAACCGGGAGG
>NW_027182753.1:0-31333 GCF_040807025.1 Struthio camelus | reverse complement strand
CCCAGGCAGCTGGGAGGGGCCCAGGCGTCCAGGGAGGGGGCCCAGGCGTCCGGGCGGAGACCCAGGCGCCCGGGCGCGAGGGGACCCAGGTGTCCGGGCCGCAGGCGGTGGCGGCGACGCTCTACGAGGTGGTGGCCCCCCCCGGCCCCCCGCGGGCCCTGCCCCCCCCCCGGCCCCGGCCCCCCCCGGGCGGCGCCCCGGCCCCGGCCCCGAGGTGAGCGCGGCCCCCGGCGGGCCCCCTGGGGGGGGTCCCAGTACGGGCCAGTTGGGGGTGGGGGGGCTCCCAGTACAGCCCAGTTGGGGGGGTCCCAGTACAGCCCAGTTGGGGGGGGGCTCCCAGTACAGCCCAGTTCAGGCGAGGGGGCTCCCAGTGCAACCCAGTTGGGGTGGGGGGTTCCCAGTACAGCACAGTTGGGGGCAGGGCTCCCAGTACAGCCCAGTTGGGGGGGAGTCCCAGTATGGCCCAGTTGGGGGTGGGGGGGGGGTCCCAGGATGGTCCAGCTGGGGGTTGGGGGGCTCCCAGTACGGCCCAGTTGGGGGTGGGGGGCTCCCAGTACAGCCCAGTTGGGGGGTGGTCCCAGTATGGTCCAACTGGGGATTGGGGGAGTCCCAGTGCGGCCCAGTTCAGGGTTGGGGGGCTCCCAGCATAGACCAGTTTGGGGGGTGGGGGGGGGTGTCCCAGCACGGCCCAGTTGGGACCCCCCCACCCCCTCCCACTGACGACGTCCCCCCCGACGTCCCCCCCCGACGTCCCAGCGTCCCCGCGTCCCCGTGTCCCCGCGGGGGACGGTGGCAGCGGCGGCTCTGCTGGGCGGCCGCCAGCCCCGGCCGGCCACCACCAGGGCCACCACCACGGCCACCACCAGGGCCACCACCAGGGCCACCGCGGCCACCACCGCGGCCACCACCGTGGCCACCACCAGGGCCACCACCACGGCCACCACTGCGGCCACCACCAGGGCCACCACCGCGGCCACCACGGCCACCACCATGGCCACCACCGCAGCCACCACCAGGGCCACCAGGGCCACCACTGCAGCCGCCAGGGCCACCACGACCACCACGACCACCATGGCCACCACCGCAGCCACCACCAGGGCCACCAGGGCCACCACTGCAGCCGCCAGGGCCACCACGACCACCACGACCACCAGGGCCACCACCGTGGCCACCACCAGGCCGACCACGACCACTGTGGCCACCACCAGGGCCACCGCGACCACCATGGCCACCGCCGGGGCCACCACCGGCCTCCGGGGGGGCGCCCGGGCCCCCCCGCGTCCCCCTGCCGCCGGCCAGCGCGGCCCCGGGGGGCCCCGAGCCGAGGGGACGGCGTGGGGACGGCGCGGGGACGGTGTGGGGACGGCGCGGGGACACCGGCCCCCCCCCCGGGACACTGCGAGGACACGTGCCACCCCCTCCCCTCCCCCCTGGGCCAGCGGCCGAGGCCCCCCCGGGTCCCCAATAAAGAGGTGCTGGCGCTGGGGACGCTGGTGGTGACGTGACGTGGGACACTGGGGACACTGGTGGTGGCAGGACACTGGGGATACTGGGGACACTAGTGGTGATGTGCTGGTGGCGCTGGTGACACGTGATGGTGATGTGACAGGACGCTGGGGACGCTGGGGACACTAGTGTCATGCTGGTGACACTGGTGGTGACATGACATGGGACCTGGGGACGCTGGTGGTGACATGATGCTGGGGACACTGGTGACACTGGTGACAGTGACATGGGACACTGGAGACACTGGTGACGTGCTGGGGACACTGGTGGTGACAGCAGGACACTGGGGACATTAGTGATAGTGACACTGGTGATGGTGACGTGACATGGGACGCTGTGGCCATTGACACTGGTGGCACTGGTGATACTGGTGACACCGGTGATGACATGAGCCACTGGGGACATTAGTGACACTGGTGATGGTGACAGGACACTGGGGACATGTGATGGTGACATGACATCGGACACTGGGGGCACTGGTGACAGGACACTGGTGACACTGGTGATGGTGACAGGACACTGGGGACATGTGATGGTGACATGACATCGGACACTGGGGGCACTGGTGACCGGACACTGGTGACACTGGGTGATGGTGACGGGACACTGGGGGCACTGGGAGCATTGATGACACTGGTGGTGACACTGGTGACACTGGTGACGGTGGCAGCACACTGGGGACACGTGATGGTGACATGACAGGACACTGGGGGTACTGGGGACATTGGTGGTGACAGTGGGGACGGTGACAGGACACTGGGGACACTAGTGACACTGGTGACACTGGTGACGCTGGTGATGGTGACAGGACACTGGGGACACTGGGGACGCTGGTGACGGTGACGGGACACTGGTGGCGACACTGGTGACACTGGTGACGGCAGGACACTGGGGACACTAGTGACACTGGGGATACTGGTGACGGTGACGGGACACTGGTGGTGACACTGGTGATGGTGACGGGACACTGGGGACACTAGTGGCACTGGGGACACTGGTGATGGTGGCAGGACACTGGTGGTGACATTGGTGGTGACACTGGTGATGGTGATGGGACACTGGGGACACTGGGGACACTGGTGACACTGGTGGCGGTGAGGGGACACCGGGGACACGTGACCCTGGTGCCGTGACACCGCACTGGGGACACCGGTGGGGGGGGGGGCGGGGCGGGGCGGGTGGGCCCAGGCGTCCGGGGGCGCGGCCCCGCCCCCCTGCGCGTGACGTCACGGCGCTGCGTCACCGCCGTCGCCCGGAAGGGGCGGGAGGCAGGTGCGGAGGGGACGGTTCCGCCTCGGTCGGTGCCCGGACGCCTGGGCCCCTCGGCGGGGGGGAGGGGGCGGTTCCCCGGACGCCTGGGCCCCTCGGCGGGGGGGGGGAGGGGCGTTACCCGAACGCCGGGTCCTGGGGTGGCCGCGGAGGGGTGGGAGCCCCCCGGACGCCTGGGCCCCTCCGGGTGGGGGTTACTCGGACGCCTGGGCCCCTTGTTGGGGTGTCGGTGCCCGGACGCCTGGGCCCCTCGGGGGGAAGGGGCGTTACCGGGACTGCGGGGTCCCTTTGAGGGAGCCCCCGGACGCCTGGGCCCCTTGTTGGGGTGGGGGGGGGGGCGTCACCCCGACACCGGCTTCTGTTGTGGCTGCGGAAGGGTCGGAGCCCCCGGACGCCTGGGCCCCTGGAGGGTTGAGGGGGGTCAGTCGGTGCCCGGACGCCTGGGCCCCTGCAGGAGGCGGTTGATCCCGGACGCCTGGGCCCCGGGGCAGGGAGTCAGTGCCCGGACGCCTGGGCCCCTGCAGGAGGCGGTTGATCCCGGACGCCTGGGCCCCGGGGTGGGGGGTCAGTGCCCGGACGCCTGGGCCCCTGCAGGAGGTGGTTGATCCCGGACGCCTGGGCCCCTAGTGGGGGGGTCACTGCCCGGACACCTGGGCCCCTGGTGGGGGGGGGTCGGTGCTCAGACGCCTGGGCCCCTGCAGGAGACAGTTGGTCCCGGACGCCTGGGCCCATGGGTGGGGGGTCGGTGCCGGGGGTCGGTGCCCGGACACCTGGGCCCCTGCAGGATGCGGTTGATCCCGGACACCTGGGCCCCTGCGGGAGGCGGTTGATCCCGGACACCTGGGCCCCGGGGCGGGGGGTCAGTGCCCAGACGCCTGGGCCCCTGCAGGAGGCGGTTGATCCCGGACGCCTGGGCCCCCTTCCCCCCGCCCCCGCAGGCGGGCGCTCCGCCATGACGAGCGACCTGGACATCTTCGTGGGCAACACGACCCTCATCGACGAGGAGGTTTATCAGCTCTGGCTCGATGGGCACTCAGGTACCCGGACGCCTGGGCCCCTCCCCGGACGCCTGGGCCCCCCTCCGCCCCCCCCCCCCCCCGTCACGGTGTCCCCCGTGACGTCCCCCTCGCGGTCCCACGGAGGCGGCGGCCCCCGTAGCCGTGTCCCCATGGCGTCCCCACGGCGGTGTCCCCATCGCTGTCCCCGTCCCCCCCCCGCAGTGGCGGAGGTGATGGGCCAGCAGGAGCTTCGGCGGCCGTGTCCCCGTCACCGTCCCCGTCGCCATCCCTGTGGCGTCCCCACGGTGGCCGTGTCCCACGGCGGTGGCATCCCCACGGCGGTGGCATCCCCACGGCGGCGGTGTCCCCACGACGGTGGTGTCCCCATGGTGGCTGTGTCCCCATGGTGGCTGTGTCCCCATGATGGTGTCCACACGGTGGCTGTGTCCCCATGACGGTGTCCCCACGGCGGCGGTGTCCCCACGGCGGTGTCCCCATGGTGGTGGTGTCCCCGTGGTGGCTGTGTCCCCATGATGGTGTCCCCACGGCGGCGGTGTCCCCGTGGTGGCCGTGTCCCCACGGCGGTGTCCCCGTGGTGGCCGTGTCCCCACGGCGGCGGTGTCCCCACGGCGGCGGTGTCCCCACGGCGGCGGTGTCCCCACGGCGGCGGTGTCCCCACGGCGGCGTCCCCGTGGTGTCCGCGTCCCCACGGCGGCCGCGTCCCCACGGCGGCCGCGTCCCCACGGCGGCCGCGTCCCCACGGCGGCCGCGTCCCCACGGCGGCCGCGTCCCCACGGCGGCCGCGTCCCCACGGCGGCCGCGTCCCCACGGCGGCGGTGTCCCCACGGCCGCGTCCCCACGGCCGCGTCCCCACGGCGGCGGTGTCCCCACGGCGGCCGCGTCCCCATGGCGGCCGTGTCCCCGTGGTGGTGGCAGTGGCGGAGGCGGTGGCCCGGCGGCTGCGGGGGGACGTGCTGGCGGGGACGGGCGCCTCGGTGGCCGTGCTGCAGAGCGACACCATGGACCACTACCGCACCTTCCACATGCTGGAGCGGCTGCTGCACGCCCCCCCCAAGCTGGTGCAGCAGCTCCTCTTCCAGATCCCCCCCTCGCGCCAGGCCATGCTGGTGGAGAGGTGCCGCGGGGCGCTGGCAGGCACTGGGAGGGCGGTGGGGGGACTGGGAGGGGACCAGAGTGGACTGGGAGGGGGTTAGGGAGGACTGGGAGGCACTGGGAGGGGGTTGGGGGTCAATGGGAGGAGGTTGGGGGGACTGGGAGGGCACTGGGATGGGACTGGGGGTCACTGGGAGGGGGTTGGGGGGACTGGGAGGGGACCAGAGTGGACTGGGAGGGAGTTAGGGAGGACTGGGAGGCACTGGGAGGGGGTTGGGGGGCCTAAGAGGGGGTTAGGAGGCACTGGGAGGGGACTGGGACGCACTGGGAGGGGAGCAGGAGGGACTGGGAGGGGGTTGGGGGGCACTGGGAGGGGAGCAGGAGGGACTGGTAGGGGGTTGGGGGGCACTGGGGGGCACTGGGAGGGGAGCAGGAGGGACTGGGAGGGGGTTGGGGGCACTGGGGGGCACTGGGAGGGGAGCAGGAGGGATTGGGAGGGAGTTAGGGAGGACTGGGGGCACTGGGAGGGGAGCAGGAGGGACTGGGAGGGAGTTAGGGGGCACTGGGAGGCACTGGGAGGGGAGCAGGAGGGACTGGGAGGGGGGTAGGGGGCACTGGGAGGCACTGGGAGGGGAGCAGAAGGGACTGGGAGGGAGTTAGGGGGGACTGGGAGGCACTGGGAGGGGAGCAGGAGGGACTGGGAGGCACTGGGAGGGGACTGGGGGAGAGCAGAGGGGCCCCGGGGGGGTATCGTGGGCCTGGAGGGGGTATTTGGGGTGCAGGGGGGGTGTTTCGGGGTCCCAGGGTGTATTTTTGGTTCCAGAGGGTATTTGGGGGGTTATTTTAGGGTGCTGGGGGGGCCTGGGGAGGCATTTGGGGCATTAAGGGGGTATCCTGGGCTGGGGGGGGTATTTGGGGTATTGGGGGAGGTATTAGGGGGTCTTGGAGAGCGTTTTGGGGTCTGGGGAGGTATTTGGGCTATTGAGGGGGTATTTTGTGGTCCTGGGGGGGGTATTTTGGGGCACTGAGGGGGTGTTTTGGGGTCCCAGGGGGGGTTTTGGGGCATTGAGGGAGTGTTTTGGGGCACTGAGAGGGTGTTTTGGGGTCCCAGGGGGTATTTTGGGGCATGAAGGTGCTGTTTGGGGGTCGCAGGGGGTATTTTGGGGCATGGAGGAGGGTGTTTTGGGGTCGCAGGGGGGTATTTTGGGGCCCTGAGGGGATATTTTGTGGCATGAAGGTGATGTTTTGGGGTCCCCAGGGGTTTTTTGGGGTCCCAGAGAGTATTTTGGGGCACTGAGGTGCTGTTTGGGGGTCCCCAGGGGTATTTTGGGGCATGAAGGTGCTGTTTGGGGGTCCCCAGGGGTATTTTGGGGTCCCAGAGAGTATTTTGGGGCACTGAGGTGCTGTTTGGGGGTCCCCAGGGGTATTTTGGGGCATGAAGGTGCTGTTTGGGGGTCCCCAGGGGTATTTTGGGGTCCCAGAGAGTATTTTGGGGCACTGAGGTGCTGTTTGGGGGATCCCCAGGGGTATTTTGGGGCATGAAGGTGATGTTTTGGGGTCCCGGGGGGTAATTTTGCCCCTTCCCGCCGCAGGTACTACACCTTCGACGAGGCCTTCGCCCGGGAGGTGCTGGGCAAGAAGCTCTCCAAGGGCACCAAGAAGGACCTGGACGACATCAGCGCCAAGACGGGCGTCAGCCTCAAGAGCTGCCGCCGCCAGGTGGGACCGGCCCCGAAACGGGCCGAATCTGCCCAAAATGGGACGAATCCACCCCAAAATGGGCCAGATCCGCCCCAAAACGGGCCAAATCTGCCCTGAAACAGGCTGAATCCACCCCGAAGATCAAGAGGAGCGGCCAAGACCACCCGGAATGGGCTGAATCTGCCCCGAAACGGGCTGAGACCACCCAGAACGGGCCAGGTCTGCCTGGAACGGGCCGAGTCTGCCCCGGAACAGGCCGGATCCGCCCCAAAACGGGCCAAGACCACCCAGAATGGGCCGAATCGGCCCAAAATGGGCCGGATCTGCCCCGAAACAGGCCAAGACCACCCGGAATGGGCCGAATCGGCCCAAAATGGGCCAGATCTGCCCCAAAACAGGCCAAGACCACCCAGAATGGGCCGAATCGGCCCAAAATGGGCTGAATCCACCCCAAACCAGGCCAAATCTGCCCTGAAACAGGCCGGATCCACCCCAAAACGGGCCAAGACCACCCGGAATGGGCTGGATCTGCCCCAAAATGGGCTGAGACCACCCAGAAACGGGCTGAGACCACCTGGAACCGGCCAAATCCGCCCTGGAACAGGCCGAGACCGCCCCGGAACGGGCCAGATCCACCCCAAAACAGGCCTAGACCGCCCAGAATGGGCCAAATCTGCCCCAAAATGGGCCGGATCTCTCCGGAACAGGCCAAGATCACCCAAAACGGGCGAGAGCTGCCCGGAACGGGCCAAATCTGCCCCGGAACAGGCCAAATCGGCTGGATCCCCAAAACGGGCTGGATCCGCCCCAAAACAGGCCAAGACCACCCAGAACGGGCTGAATCCACCCGGAATGGGCCCAATCTGCCTGAAACAGGCTGAATCTGCCCCAAAATGGGCCGAGACCACCCGTAACCGGCCAAATCCACCCTGGAACAGGCTGTGACCGCCCCGAAATGGGCCAGTTCTGCCCCAAAACAGGCCAAGACCACCCAGAATGGGCCAAATCCACGTGAAATGGGCTGAATCCACCCCAAAACGGGCTGAGACCTACCCCCCCCCAGAATGGGCCGGATCCGCCCCGGAACAGGCCAGATCTGTCCCGAAACGGGCCAAGAGCACCCAAAAGGGGCCGGATCTGCCTGGAACAGGCCAAAACTACCTCGAAACGGGCCAGTTCTGCCCCAAAACGGGCCGAGACCGCCCGGAACCGGCCAAATCCGCCCTGGAACCGGCTGTGACCGCCCCGAAACGGGCCGGATCCGCCCCGAAACGGGCCGTCGCTGCGGGGGGGGGGGGGGGCGCGGGGGTCCCTCCGTGGGTGCTGGCGCCCGCTGACCCCCCCCGTGTCCCCCCCCCAGTTTGACAACTTCAAGCGGGTGTTCAAGGCGGTGGAGGAGCTGCGGGGGCCCCTGGCCGACAACATCCAGCACCTCTTCCTGCTCTCCGACGGCCTCGCCAGGTGGCTCCGCCCCCAGCCCCGCCCCCAGGCCTGGCCACGCCCCCACTGCCCGGCCACGCCCCCCCGCGACTTTGCCCCGCCCTGGCTCTGCCCCATGGCCACGCCCCCACGGCCTGGCCACGCCCCCCCGTGGCTTTGCCCTGGCTCTGTCCCCCTGGCCACGCCCCCACGGCCTGGCCACGCCCCCTGCGACTTTGCCCCGCCCTGGCTCTGCCCCTTGGTCACGCCCCCACGGCCTGGCCACGCCCCCTCCCCCCCGTGGCTTTGCCCCGCCCTGGCTCTGCCCCTTGGCCACGCCCCCACGGCCTGGCCACGCCCCCCTTGGCTTTGCCCCGCCCTGCCCCTTGGCCACGCCCCCACGGCCTGGTCACGCCCCCCTGTGGCTTTGCCCCGCCCTGACTCTGTCCCTTGGCCACACCCACACAGCCTGGCCACGCCCCCACAGTCTTGCCCCGCCCTCGCTCTGCCCCTTGGTCACGCCCCCGGACATGACCACGCCCCCATCATGCCCCCCCCGACAGCCCCACTGTGGCCCCGCCCCTACAGCCCCATGGGTCCTGGGGGTGCTCTGGGGTGTCCTGAGCGCTGGGGGGGTCATGGGGGTGCTGGGGGGTCTCATGGGTGCTGGGGGTCCTGGGGGTGCCATGGGTCTCCCATGGGTGCTCTGGGCTCCCAGGGGTGCTCTGGGGAGCTGAGGGTGCCATATATGCCCTGGGGGGGGTCTCATGGGTTCCCTGGGGTCTCATGGGTGCTGGGGGTCTCCCATGGGTGCTGGGGGGTCCCCTGGGTGCTGGGACACCAGGGTGCCAGCGGATGATGCCGGGGTGACAGCAGGTACTGGTGGGTGATGGCGGGGTGACGCTGGGTGTCACCGGGGTGACGTGCAGGGCAAGAGCAGGTGACGGCGGGGTGATGGTGGGGTGACAGCGGGTGCCAGTGGGGTGATGGTTGGTGCCAGGGTGATGGCAGGGTGATGGTAGGTGATGCCGGGGTGATAGTGGGGTGACAGCAGGTGATGCAGGGGTGCTAGCAGGGTGACACCAGGGTGCCGGTAGGGTGACAGCGGGTGACGCTGGGGTGATGGTGGGGTGACCCCGGCGTGATGGTGGGTGACCCTGCGGTGATGGCAGGTGATAGTAGATAACACTGGGGTGACGCTGGGGTGACGCTGGGTGCCGGTGGGGTAATGGGGTGACACTAGGTGATGCTGGGGTGATGGGGTGACACCAGGTGACGCTGGGGTGACACTGGGGTGCTGGTGGGGTGATGGTGGTTGACCCTGGTGTGATAGCAGGTGACAGTAGATGACACTGGGGTGCTGGTGGGGTGACGCTGGGTGCTGGTGGGGTGACCCCGGGGTGATGCTGGGGTGACACTGGGGTGATGGGGGTGACGCTGGATGCCAGTGGGGTGATGGGGTGACACCGGGTGATGCTGGGGTGATGCTGGGGTGATGGGGGTGACGCTGGATGCCAGTGGGATGATGGGGTGACACCGGGTGACACTGGGGTGATGGTGGTTGAGGCCGGGGTGCCGGTGGGGTGACGCTGGGTGACGCCGGGGTGATGGTGGTTGACCCCGGGGTGATGGTGGTTGACCCCGGGGTGACACTGGGGTGACGCTGGGGTGATGGGGTGACGCTGGATGCCAGTGGGATGATGGGGTGACACCGGGAGACGCTGGGGTGATGGTGGTTGACGCCGGGGTGCCGGCGGGGTGACGCTGGGTGACGCCGGGGTGATGGTGGTTGACCCCGGGGTGATGCTGGGGTGACACTGGGGTGATGGTGGTTGACACCGGGGTGCCGGCGGGGTGACACTGGGTGACGCCGGGGTGATGGTGGTTGACCCCGGGGTGACGCCGGGTGACGCCGGGTGACGGCGCAGGGACTACGCCGCCGTCGTCTTCTTCGCCAACAGCCGCTTCGAGACGGGGAAGCGGCGGCTGCAGTTCCTGAGCTTCGGCGACCTGGCGGCCTGCGCCCAGAGCATGATGCAGCACTGGACCCAGGGCGCCCTGGGTGAGGGGACACCGGGGGACACCGGGGGACATGGGGACACGGGGGACACGGGGGACACGGGACGTGGTGGCCTGCACCCAGAGCATGATGCAGCACTGGACCCAGGGCGCCCTGGGTGAGGGGACACCGGGGGACATGGGGGGGACATGGGGACACGGGGGGGACATGGGGACACGGGGGGGACGGGGGGACACGGGGGACACGGGACGTGGCGGCCTGCGCCCAGAGCATGATGCAGCACTGGACCCAGGGCGCCCTGGGTGAGGGGACACCGGGGGACATGGGGGGACATGGGGACACCCTGGGGTCGGGGACACCGCGGGGGCTGCCATGACTCTAGGATGAAGGTGGCCTCTGTCCCCCGCCGTCCCCGCCGTCCCCTCGTGTCCCCCCACGTCCCTGAGTCCCCTGTGTCCCCCTTCGACGTCCCCAGTGTTTTGGGGACCTCGGTGTCCCCCGGGTCTGCGTGGTCCCTGGTGTCCCCCCATGTCCCCCCGACGTCCCCCAGGTGCCTTCACGTCTCTCCCTGGCTCCCCGACGTCCCCCAGGTCCCCCCGTCCCTCGGTGTCCCCCCCGCCCCGTGTCCCCCGCGGGTCCCCCCGGATGTCCCCAATGTCCCCCCATGTCCCCCCGACGTCCCCCAGGTGCCTTCACGTCTCTCCCTGGCTCCCCGACGTCCCCCAGGTCCCCCCGTCCCTCGGTGTCCCCCCCGCCCCGTGTCCCCCGCGGGTCCCCCCGTCCCCGCGCGCCCTGACGCCTGCCCGTCCCCGTCCCCAGCGCCGGAGGCGGCCGAGCCCGACGGCGACCTGCCCCGCATGTTCCTGCAGGACCTGAAGGAGCTCAAGGTGCTGGTGGCCGACAAGGACCTGCTCGACCTGCACAAGAGGTGCCCGGACGCCTGGGCCCCGCGGGGTTTATGGCAGGGGGGGGCACCCGGACGCCTGGGCCCCTTGGGGCAGGGTGGGGGCGGGGGCACCCAGACACCTGGGTCCCCTTGCAGGGAGAGGGGCACCCGGACGCCTGGGCCCCGTGGGGATGGGGGGGGCACCCGGACGCCTGGGCCCCTTGGGATGGTGGGGGGCACCCGGACGCCTGGGTCCCCTGGGATGGGAGGTGCCCAGACACCTGGGTCCCTCGGGGTCGGGTGGCACCTGGACACCTGGGTCCCTGGGATGGGTGGGGGCGCCCGGACGCCTGGGTCCCTGGGGTGGGGGGTAGCACCCGAACGCCGGGGTCCCCTGGGATGGGAGGTGCCCGGACGCCTGGGCCCCTTGGTGTGGGGGGCAGCACCCAAACGCCTGGGTCCCCTGGAGGGGGAGGTGCCCGGACGCCTGAGTCCCTCAGGGTGGGGGGCAGCACCCGGACGCCTGGGTCCCCTGGAGGGAGAGGTGCCCAGATGCCTGGGTCCCTCAGGGTGGGGGGCAGCACCCGGACGCCTGGGTCCCCTGGAGGGAGAGGTGCCCAGATGCTTGGGTCCCTCAGGGTGGGGGGCAGCACCCGGATGCCTGGGTCCCTGGGGTGGGGGGTAGCACCCGGACGCCGGGGTCCCCTGGGATGGGAGGTGCCCGGACGCCTGGGCCCCTTGGGGTGGGGGGCAGCACCCGGACGGCTGGGTCCCTTGGGGTGGGGGGCAGCACCCGGACGCCGGGGTCCCTGGAGGGGGAGGTGCCCGGACGCCTGGGCCCCGGGGCGGCGGCTGGAGCGGGTGCCTCCCGCAGCCTGGTGTGCACGGCGCTGCGCGGCAAGATCTCCGTCTACGCCGAGATGGAGGCCAACTTTAAGGTGCGCCCGGACGCCTGGGCCCCCCGGACGCCTGGGCCCCCCCCCCCGGGTGCCTGGGTCCCCCCCGGGGAGCGGCAGGGTGGTGACAGGTCATTCCCGGATGCCTGGGCCCCCCGGACGCCTGGGCCCTCTGGGGAGCAGCAGGGTAGTGACGGGTCGTCCCCGGACGCCTGGGCCCCCCAGACGCCTGGGTCCCCCTGGGGAGTGGCGGGGTGGTGACGGGGGTGTCCCTGGATGCCTGGGCCCCCCCGGACGCCTGGGCCCCCCGGACCCCTGGGTTCCCCGGGGAGCGGCAGGGTGGTGACGTTTCGTCCCCGGACGCCTGGGCCCCCCGGACCCCTGGGTCCCCCTGGGGAGCGACGGGGTGGTGACGTGTCGTCCCCGGACTCCTGGGCCCCCCCGGACGCCTGGGCCCCCTGGGGAGTGGTGGGGTGGTGACGTTTCGTCCCCGGACGCCTGGGCCCCCTGGATACGTGGGTTCCCCGGGGAGCGACGGGGTGGTGACACGTCATCCCCGGACACCTGGGCCCCCCCCCACCGGACGCCTGGGCCCCCCGGACGCCTGGGCCCCCAGAACCTGTCGCGGGCGCTGGTGAACATCGCCTCCAAGCTGACGCACGCCAAGGACGTCCGCGACTTCTTCATCGACCTCGTGGAGAAGGTGCCGGAGCCCCCCGAAAACTGGGACCCCCCCCAAAACCGGAGACCCCCCCCCAAAACTGGGACCCCTCCAAAACCCCGGATCCACCCCCAAAACCTCAGGATCTGCCCCCAAAACCCAGGACCCCCCCCAAAAACCCTCCCCCTGCGGCTCCCAAACCCAGGAATCCCCCCAAATCCAGGGACCCCCCCCGAAACCCGGGACCCCCCCCGGGAGCCCCCAAAATCCCCCCGGGGACCCCCCAAATCCCCTCGAAATCTCGGGGATTCCCCCCAAAACAGGGGACCCCCCCCCAACACCTGAGATCCGGGGGGTTTTGCAGGGTCCCGTTTTGGGAGGGAATTGGGGCAGTTTGGGGGGGGGCTGGGGGTTCGGGGGGGATCAGGGCGGTTTGGGGCGGTTTGGGGTGATTTGGGGGTGGATGTTGGGGTGAATTGGGGTGATTTTGGGGTCCCCCCCAGTTGGTGGAGCCGTGCCGCTCGGACCGCTGGAGCGGGGCCGTTTTGGGGGGGATCGGGGCGGTTTGGGGCCGTTTTGGGGGGAATCGGGGCAGTTTGGGGCAGGTTTGGGGCAGGTTTGGGGGGGATCGGGGCGGTTTGGGGCAGATTTGGGGGGGATCGGGGCGGTTTGGGGGTGGATGTTGGGGTGAATTGGGGTGATTTTGGGGTCCCCCCCAGTTGGTGGAGCCGTGCCGCTCGGACCGCTGGAGCGGGGCCGTTTTGGGGGGGATCGGGGCGGTTTGGGGCGGTTTGGGGCAGGTTTGGGGGTGTGGTGGGGATCGGGGCGGTTTGGGGTGATTGGGGGTGGATGTTGGGGTGAATTGGGGTGATTTTGGGGTCCCCCCCAGTTGGTGGAGCCGTGCCGCTCGGACCGCTGGAGCGGGGCCGTTTTGGGGGGGATCGGGGCGGTTTGGGGCGGTTTGGGGCAGGTTTGGGGGTGTGGTGGGGATCGGGGCGGTTTGGGGTGATTGGGGGTGGATGTTGGGGTGAATTGGGGTGATTTTGGGGTCCCCCCCAGTTCGTGGAGCCGTGCCGCTCGGACCGCTGGAGCGGGGCCGACGTGCGGCTCTTCCTGGCCCAGTACACGGCGGCCGCCCGCGGCCTCGACGGCTTCCGGTGAGTCCCGCGCCGGGGGCGCCCCCAAACCTGGGCACCCCGAAACCCCTCGGACCCCCAAACCCCTCGGACCCCAAACCTGGGCGCCCTCTAACCTGGGGACCCCGAAACCTGGGCGCCCTGAAACCCCTCGGACCCCCAAAACCCCTCGGACCCCGAAACTTGGGGACCCCCAAACCTGGGCACCCCAAGACGCTTCCGACCCCCAAAACTGGGCACCCTCTAACCTGGGGACCCCCAAACCTGGGCGCCCCGAAACCCCTCGGACCCCCAAACCCCTCGGACCCCAAACCTGGGCGCCCTCTAACCTGGGGACCCCGAAACCTGGGCACCCCGAAACCCCTCGGACCCCCAAACCCCTCGGACCCCAAACCTGGGCACCCTCTAACCTGGGGACCCCGAAACCTGGGTACCCTGAAACTCCGGGGACCCCCAAACCTGGGCACCCCCTAAACCTGGGCACCCCGAAACCCCTCGGACCCCCAAACCCCTCGGACCCCAAACCTGGGCACCCTCTAACCTGGGCACCCTCTAACCTGGGCACCCTGTAACCTGGGGACCCCGAAACCTGGGCACCCTGAAACTCCGGGGACCCCCAAAACCTGGGCACCCCAAAACCCCTCGGACCACCAAACCTGGGGACCCTGTACAATGGGGACCCCCAAAACCTGGGAACCCTGAAACCTGGGGAGCCCAAAACCCCAGGGACCCCCAAACCTGGGCACCCCCAAAGCCCGGGGACCCCCAAAACCTGGCAACCCCAATACCTGGGCACCCCCAAACCTGGGGGGACTCTGACCCTGGGGACCCCCAAACCCAAGACCCCGACCCTGGGACACCCCAAAACCGGAGCACCCCCAAAACCCCGGGGGGACCCTGAAACTGGGGCATCCCGAAACCTGGGGACCCCCAAAACCTGGGGGGACTCTGACCCTGGGGGGACCCCGAAATGGGGGGGGGCAGCGAGAACCTGGGGACCCTAAAGCCAGAGGGACCCTGAACCTGGGGCACCCTGAAACCTGCCGACCCCACACCCAGGGGACCTCCAAACCCAGGGGGACCCCCAAACCTGGGACCCCCAAAACCTGGTGACCCCAGACCCTAGGCAAGCCCAAAACCGGGCACCCCTAAAACGTGATGACCCCAAACCCGAGAGGGACCCCAAAACTTGGGGACCCCAAACCTGGGGGGAACCCAAAAACCTGGGACCCCCAAAACCTGGCGACCCCCAAACCTGGGGGGCCCTCAAACATGGGACCCCCCAAACCGTGGGACCCCCAAAACCTGGCGACCCCCAAACCCGGGGGGACTCCAAAACTTGGGACCCCCCAAAACCTGGTGACCCCAGACCCTTGGGACCCCCAAAACCTGGGGACCCCCAAACCTGGGGGGATCTCAAACATGGGACCGCCCAAACCGTGGGACCCCCAAAACCTGGCGACCCCCAAAACCTGGCGACCCCAAACCCAGCCCCCCCCAAAACAGGGAACCCCAAAAAAGCCCCAAGACCCCCCCCCATTTACCCCCCACCCCCCTTCAGCCTCCTCCCCTCCCCGGGGGCTCCTCACCCCCAAAACAGCTCGTTTCCACCCCAAAACCCATAAGGGGAGCTGCCAAATTTTAGCGGGGGGGGGACCCCCCCTCCCAAAATTTGGGGCGGGGGGGCGGAGACCCCCCCTCACCCCGCTTTCGCCGCAGGCACCAGGCGCTCTGGGAGCGCTACATGGCGGCCGTCAGCGCCTGCCTGCTGCGCATGTACCACGACTGACCCCCCCGGCGCCGGGACCCCCGAAACCGGCCAGACCCCCCCCCTCCTCCCCCCTCCTCCTCCTCCCCGCCGCCGCCCCCCAAATCTGCTCCCCCTTCCCCCCCCCGAAAAAAAAATAAGGGGGGGGTGATTTGGGGAGGGGGGTGATTTTTTTTGGGGGGGGGTGCTGCCCCCCCCTCCACAGTTTAGGGCACCCCAAAAAGCGGGAGGATGTCCCCCAAAAGTGGGGTCTGCTCCTCCTCTCCCCCCCTCCCCGGCTGAGTCCAGGATGTCGCCTCCCAAAAAATAAGCGGGGAATTGGGATATTTGGGAGCGGCACCCCAAAAAGTGTGTGGGGGGGTTAAAGCAGGACCCCCCCCCAAAATAAGCGGGGAATTGGGATATTTGGGAGCGGCACCCCAAAAAGTGGGGGGGGGGGTTAAAGCAGGACCCCCCCCCCAAAATAAGCGGGGAATTGGGATATTTGGGAATGATGCCCCAAAGAGTGGGGGGGGGGGTTAAAGCAGGACCCCCCCCAAAATAAGCGGGGAATTGGGATATTTGGGAGCGGCACCCCAAAAAGTGGGGGGGGGGGGTTAAAGCAGGACCCCCCCCAAAATAAGCGGGGAATTGGGATATTTGGGAGCGGCACCCCAAAAAGTGTGTGGGGGGGGGTTAAAGCAGGAACCCCCCCCCCAAAATAAGCGGGGAATTGGGATATTTGGGAATGGTACCCCAAAAAGTGGGGGAGGGGTAAAGCAGGAACCCCCCCCCCAAAATAAGCTGGGAATTGGGATATTTGGGAATGATGCCCCAAAGAGTGGGGGGGGGGAAGTGACCCCGATGCTGTTTCTGTGCCCCCCCCCCAATTTGGAGAAACCCCCAAATCGGGGCTTTTTTTGACTAATAAAAGTGAAGCTGAAAAATGGAGTCGTGTTTGGGGTGGGGGGGTCCCGGACGCCTGGGCCCCTTTGATTTGGGGAGGGGGATCCCGGACACCTGGGCCCTGTTGACTGCGGGGAGGGGAAATGGGTTCCCGGACTCCTGGGCCCCTTTGGGGGCGGGGGGTGTCCTGGACGCCTGGGCCCCTTTGGGGGGGGGGCGTCCCGGACGCCTGGGCCCCTGGGATTGGGTGGGGGGTGTCCCGGACGCCTGGGCCCCTTGGAGAGGGGAGGGATGTTGGGGGGGGCCATCCCGGACACCTGGGCCCCTTTGGGGGGGGTGTCCCGGACGCCTGGGCCCCTGGGATTGGGTGGGGGGTGTACCGGACGCCTGGGCCCCTTGGAGAGGGGAGGGATGTTGGGGGGGGGGGTGTCCCGAACGCCTGGGCCCCTGGGTTTGCGTGGGGGGGGTGTCCCGGACGCCTGGGCCCCTGGGACTAGGTGGGGGGGGTGTCCCGAACGCCTGGGCCCCTGGGTTTGCGTGGGGGGGGTGTCCCGGACGCCTGGGCCCCTTGGAGAGGGGAGGGATGTTGGGGGGGGCCGTCCCGGACACCTGGGCCCCTTTGGGGGGTGTCCCGGACGCCTGGGCCCCTTGGAGAGGGGAGGGATGTTGGGGGGGGGGGGTGTCCCGAACGCCTGGGCCCCTGGGACTAGGTGGGGGGGGGGGGTGTCCCGAACGCCTGGGCCCCTGGGTTTGCGTGGGGGGGGGTGTCCCGGACGCCTGGGCCCCTGGCGGTTGGGGGAGGGGGGTTGGAGCCCTGCCGGACGCCTGGGTCCTCGGGGCGGGGCCGTCCCGGACGCCTGGGCCCGCCCCGCCCGGGGTGGTAGGGGGGGTGGTCGGCCCGCACCGGACCCGGGTGAGTGGGGAGGGGGGATGCTCGGACGCCTGGGTCCCTCGGACGCCTGGGTCCCCTCGCGCCCCGTCCCGGACGCCTGGGCCCCTCTCGGAGCCGGGCGCTCCCGCCCTCGGACGCCTGGGTCCCTCGGACGTCTGGGTCCCACGTCAGCTCCTCCATCCCCCCCCCCACCCCCTCCCGGACGCCTGGGTCCCTTCGCAGCTCCCCCCCGGACGCCTGGGTCCCTCGGACGCCTGGGTCCCACGCCAGCTCCTCCATCCCCCTCTTCCCCTCCCGGACGCCTGGGCCCCCTCCCGGTCCGCTCGGACGCCTGGGCCCACTCCTAGCCCCCTCGGACGCCTGGGCCCCCTTTCAGCGCCCCCACCCCCGCCCTCCCCCCCCCAGGGGACCCAGGCGTCCGGGCGACCATGGCGCCCTTCGGCCTCCTCCTCCTCCTCGCCGCCGCCGCGGCCGCGCAGGACTCCGAGGAGTTTGAGAGCTTCACGGTACCAGGGGGTCCCGGACGCCTGGGCCCCTGGGGGGGAAGGGGGGGAGATGGAGGGGGACCCGGACTCCTGGGCCCCTGGGTGGGGGGGGGATGCTCAGGCGCCTGGGCCCGTTTTGGGGGGGGGGTGGAGGGATGGAGGGGGACCCCGGACGCCTGGGCCCCATGTGGGTGGTGGGGGGGGGATGCTCGGACGCCTGGGCCCCTTTGGGAGGGGTGGGGGGATGGAGAGGGTCCCGGACGCCTGGGCCCCCTGTGGATGGGGGGGAGATGGAGGGGGTCCCGGACTCCTGGGCCCTCTTGTAGGGTGGGGGGGGATGCTCGGACGCCTGGGCCCCTTTTGGGGGGGGTGGGGGGATGGAGGGGGTCCCGGACGCCTGGGCCCCCTGTGGGTGGGGGGGAGATGGAGGAGGTCCCGGACGCCTGGGCCCCCTTGTAGGGTGGTGCTGGGTGGGGATGCTCGGACGCCTGGGCCCCTTTTGGGGGGGTGGGGGGATGGAGGGGGTCCCGGACGCCTGGGCCCCCTGTGGGTGGGAGGGATGCTCGGACGCCTGGGCCCCTTTGGGAGGGGTGGGGGGATGGAGGGGGTCCCGGACGCCTGGGTCCCTTGTTGGGGGGTGGGGGAGGGATGCTCGGACGCCTGGGCCCCTTGTGGGGGGGGGTCCCGAACGCCTGGGTCCCTCCCCTCCCCCCCCCCAGGAGTGCACCGACGGCTACGAGTGGGACCCGGCGACGGAGCACTGCAAAGGTGGGGGAGGGGCCCGGACGCCTGGGCCCCGGGGTGGGGGGGGGAGGGGGGCACCCAGATGCCTGGGCCCCGGGGTGGGGGGGTGGGGGGAGGGGGCACCTGGATGCCTAGGCCCTGGGGTTGGGGGGGGAGGGGGCACCCGGACGCCTGGGCCCCGGGGTGGGGGGGGGAGGGGGCACCCGGACGCCTGGGCCCCGGGGTGGGGAGGGGAGGGGGGGCACCCGGACGCCTGGGCCCCGGGGTGGGGGGTGGGGGGAGGGGGCACCTGGATGCCTAGGCCCTGGGGTTGGGGGGGGAGGGGGCACCCGGACGCCTGGGCCCCCCCCCCCCGCGGGCGTGTCCCCGACGTGGCCGTGTCCCGTGTCCCGTGTCACCGACCTCCCCCCCCCCCCGTGGGGGGGCTGGTGTGTCGCGTGTCCCTGGCGTGTCCCTGACATGTCACTTGCGTGTCCCCGACATGTAACTCATGTGTTCGCGGCGTGTCCCCGACATGTCACTTGCGTGTCCCTGGCGTGACCCCGACACGTCACTCGCGTGTCCCCAACATGTCCCTGCCGGCTCCTGGCGTGTCGCTCACGTGTCACCGCTCTGTCCCTGGCATGTCGCTGCCGTGTCGTTCCCGTGTGACGGCGCGTCGCACCCGTGTCGCTGCCGTGTCGCTGCCGTGTCGCTCCCGCCGGGTGCGTTGCCGCGTGCGGCTCCGGGTCGGCGTCCGTGTGTCCACGCGTGTCCGTGTGTGCGTGTCCGTGTGTGCGTGTCTGTGTGTCCACGCGTGTCCGTGTGTGCGCGTCCGTGTGTCCACGCGTGTCCGTGTGTCCATGTGTGTCTGTGTGTCCACGCGTGTCCGTGTGTGCGCGTCCGTGTGTCCACGCGTGTCCGTGTGTCCATGCGTGTCCGTATGTGCGTGTCCATGTGTCCATGCGTGTCCGTATGTGCGTGTCCGTGTGTCCATGCGTGTCCGTATGTGCGTGTCCATGTGTCCATGCATGTCTGTGTGTGCGCGTCCGTGTGTCCACGCGTGTCCGTGTGTGCGCGTCCGTGTGTCCATGCGTGTCCGTGTGTGCGCATCCGTGTGTCCATGCGTGTCCGTGTGTCCATGCATGTCCGTGTGTGCGCGTCTGTGTGTCCACGCATGTCTGTGTGTGCGTGTCCGTGTGTCCATGCGTGTCCGTGTGTGCGCGTCCGTGTGTCCATGCGTGTCCGTGTGTGCGCGTCCGTGTGTCCATGTGTGTCCGTGTGTGCGCATCCGTGTGTGCTGGTGTCGGTGTGTCCCCGTGTGTACATGTCCGTGTGTCCGTGTGCCCCCCCCGTGTCCGTGTGCCCCTGTGTCCCCCCGTGTCCCTGTGTCCCCGTGTCTGTCTCCCCCCGTGCGTCCCTGTGTCCGTGTGTCCGTCCCTGTGTCCCCTGTCCCCCCCCGTGTCCCCCCCATGTCCCCCCCGTGTCCCCCCCATGTCCCCCCCGTCCCCCCCGCCCCCCCATGTCCCCCCCATGTCCCCCCCGTGTCCCCCCGTCCCCCCCCGTGCCCCCCCCGTGTCCCCCCGTCCCCCCCCCCGTGTCCCCCCGTGTCCCCCCGACCCCCCGCCCCCCCCCGACCCCCCGTCCCCCCCGTCCCCCCCCGTGTCCCCCCCCGCGTCCCCCCCGCAGACGTGGACGAGTGCGCGGGGGCGCCGGGCGCCTGCCGCGGCCCCATGCGCTGCCTCAACCACTTCGGCGGTTACCTCTGCCTGCCCCGCTCGGCCGCCGTCCTCAGCGCCCCGCCCCCCGCCGGCCCCGCCCCCGCCCCGCCCCCCGCCCCGCCCCCCGCCCCGCCCCCCGCCCCCGCCCCGCCCCCCGGCCCCCCCTGCCCCCCCGGCTACGCCCGAGGCCCCCGCGGACACTGCCGAGGTCAGTGGGGGGCGGGGCCGGGGGCGGGGCCGGGCCGGGGGGCGGGGCCAGGGCGGGGCCGGAGGGGCGGGGGGGCGGAGTCAGGGCGGGGGCGGGGCAGGGGCGGAGTCAGATCGGGGGCGGGGCCAGGGGCGGGGCCAGGGACGAGGGGCAGAGTCAGATCGGGGCTGGGGCCGGGGGCGGAGCCAGGGGGCGCAGTCAGATGGGGGTGGGAGGGGCCTGTGGGTGGGATCAGAGCGGGGGGCGGGGGCCGGAGGGGGCGGGGCCAGGGGCGTGGGGCGGAGTCAGATCGGGGGGGCGGGAGGGGCCTGCGGGTGGGATCAGAGCGGGGGGCGGGGCCGGAGGAGGCGGAGTCAGATCGGGGGGTGGGAGGGGCCTGTGGGCGGGATCAGAGCGGGGGGCGGGGCAGGAGGGGGCGGGGCCAGGGGCGGGGGGTGGAGTCAGATCGGGGGCGGGAGGGGCCTGCGGGTGGGATCAGAGCGGGGGGCGGGGCCGGAGGGGGCGGGGTCAGATCGGGGGCGGGAGGGGCCTGTGGGCGGGATCAGAGCGGGGGGCGGGGCCGGCGGGGGGCGGGGCCAGGGGCGGGGGGTGGAGTCAGATCGGGGGCGGGAGGGGCCTGCGGGTGGGATCAGAGCGGGGGGGCGGGGCCGGAGGAGGCGGGGCCAGGGGCGGGGGCGGGGTCAGATCGGGGGCGGGAGGGGCCTGTGGGTGGGATCAGAGCGGGGGGTGGGGCCGAAGGAGGAGGGGGCGGGGCCAGGGGCTGTGGGCGCGGGAGGTGAATGGGCGCTGGAGGGGCGGGGCCAGGCGGGGGCGGGGCCGAAGGAGGAGGGGGCGGGGGCTGGGGGGCAGCAGGTGCTGGAGGTGAAGTGGAGCTGGGGGGCGGGGTCAGCTGGGCGGGGGGGCGGGGTCAGCTGGGCGGGGGGGCGGGGCCACTTGGGGGCGTGGCCACGGGTAGTGGGTGCTGGAGGTGAATGGGAGCTGGGGGCGGGGCCATACGAGGGGGCGGGGCCGGGGGCGGGGTCTCGGGGCAGGGTTAGTAGGTGTGGGGGGGGCGGGAGGGTGTCTATGGGGGAGCCTGGGGGGGGTCGGGTTTGGGGGGGGGTCCCGGAGGGGAAATTTGGGGGGGGGGCTCCCTTGGGGGGTGGTTTGGGGGGGGTTCCCTATGGGGGGGTCCTTATGGGGGGGGCCTGGAGGGGACATTTGGGGGGGGTCCCTTTGGGGGGGTCTCTATGGGGGGTGCTAGGGGGCAGATTTTGGGGGGGGGTCCCTTGGGGGGGTCCCAGGGGGGCAGGTTTGGGGAGGGGTCCCTTGGGGGGGTCCTTAGGGGAGGGGATTGGGGGGGTCCTTATGGGAGGGTCCTTATGGGTGGGTTCGGGGTGGGTGCTGGGTTTTGGGGGGGGTCTCCATGGGGGGTCCTCAGGGAGGGGATGGGGGGGTCCTTATGGGGGGGGTCCGGGGTGGGTGCTGGGTTTTGTGGGGGGGGCTCCATGGGGGGGGTCCTCAGGGAGGGCATGGGGGGTCCTTATGGGGGGGTCCGGGGTGGGTGCTGGGTTTTGGGGGGGGTCTCCATGGGGGGGTCCTCAGGAAGGGGATGGGGGGGTCCTTATGGGGGGGGTCCGGGGTGGTGCTGGGTTTTGGGGGGGGGGGCTCCATGGGGGGGGTCCTCAGGGAGGGCATGGGGGGGTCCTTATGGGGGGGGTCCGGGGTGGGTGCTGGGTTTTGGGGGGGGTCTCCATGGGGGGGGTCCTCAGGGAGGGCATGGGGGGGTCCTTGGGGGGGGGTCCGGGGTGGTGCTGGGTTTTGGGGGGGGTCTCCATGGGGGGGGTCCTCAGGGAGGGGATGGGGGGGTCCTTATGGGGGGGTCCGGGGTGGTGCTGGGTTTTGGGGGGGGTCTCCATGGGGGGGGTCCTCAGGGAGGGGATGGGGGGTCCTTATGGGGGGGGTCCCCGGTGGGTGCTGGGTTTTGTGGGGGGGGTCTCCATGGGGGGGGTCCTCAGGGAGGGGATGGGGGGGTCCTTATGGGGGGGGTCCCCGGTGGGTGCTGGGTTTTGTGGGGGGGGGTCCTCGGGGTGCGGGTCCAGGGTGCCCCCCCCCATCGCCCCCCCCCAGACGTGGACGAGTGCGCGGGACCCCCCCCCTGCCGGCCCAGCCAGGAGTGCGTGAACCTGCCGGGGGGCTTCGAGTGCCGCTGCCCCCCCGGCTACCGCTACCAGCGCACCGAGTGCGTCGGTCAGTGGGGGGGGCTATGGGGGGGGCTATGGGGGGGGGGCTATGGGGGCCGCTGCCCCCCCGGCTACCGCTACCAGCGCACCGAGTGCGTCGGTCAGTGGGGGGGGCTATGGGGGGGGCTATGGGGGGGGGGCTATGGGGGGGGGCTATGGGGGGGGGCTATGGGGGCCGCTGCCCCCCCGGCTACCGCTACCAGCGCACCGAGTGCGTGGTCAGTGGGGGGGGCTAATGGGGGGGGGCTATGGGGGGGGGGCTATGGGGGGGGGCTATGGGGGGGGGGCTATGGGGGCCGCTGCCCCCCCGGCTACCGCTACCAGCGCACCGAGTGCGTCGGTCAGTGGGGGGGGGGCTATGGGGGGGGCTATGGGGGGGGGCTATGGGGGCCGCTGCCCCCCCGGCTACCGCTACCAGCGCACCGAGTGCGTCGGTCAGTGGGGGGGGGGCTATAGGGGGGGTATGGGGTGCTGTGGGGAGGACTGGGTGCTGTGGGGTGCTATAGGGGGCTATGCGGTGCAGTGGGGTGCTATGGGGTGCTATGGGGAAGATTGGGTGCTATGGGGTGCTATGGGGTGCTATGGGGAGGATTGGGTGCTATGGGTGCTATGGGGTGCTATGGGGAGGATTGGGTGCTGTGCAGTGCTATGGGGTGCTATGGGGTGCTGTGGGGAGGACTGGGTGCTGTGGGGTGCTATAGGGGGCTATGCGGTGCAGTGGGGGTGCTATGGGGTGCTATGGGGAAGATTGGGTGCTATGGGGTGCTATGGGGTGCTATGGGGAGGATTGGGTGCTATGGGTGCTATGGGGTGCTATGGGGAGGATTGGGTGCTGTGCAGTGCTATGGGGTGCTATGGGGTGCTGTGGGGAGGACTGGGTGCTGTGGGGTGCTATAGGGGGCTATAGGGTGCTGTGGGGTGCTATGGGGTGCTATGGGGAAAATTGGGTGCTATGGGGTGCTATGGGGTGCTGTGGGGAGGATTGGATGCTGTGGGGTGCTGTGGGGGGCTATGGGGTGCTGTGGGGTGCTATGGGGAGGAAGGGGTGCTATGGGGTGCTATGGGGTGCTGTGGGGAGGATTGGGTGCTGTGGGGTGCTATGGGGGCTATGGGGAGGGCTGGGTGCTGTGGGGTGCTATGGGGGGGCTATGGGGTGCTGTGGGGAGGACTGGGTGCTGTGGGGGCTATAGGGGTCTATGGGGAGGATTGGGTGCTATGGGGTGCTATGGGGTGCTGTGGGGAGGATTGGGTGCTGTGGGGTGCTGTGGGGGGCTATGGGGAGGATCGGGTGCTGAGGGTGGGATGGGGGTGCTGTTTGGGTGCTATGGGGAGGGTTGGGTGCTATGGGGGGCTATGGGGAGGATCGGGTGCTATGGGGTGCTACGGGGGGCTATGGGGAGGATCGGGTGCTGAGGGTGGGGATGGGGGTGCTGTTGGGTGCTATGGGGAGGGTTGGGTGCTATGGGGTGCTATGGGGGGCTATGGGGAGGATCGGGTGCTGAGGGTGGGGATGGGGGGTGCTGTGGGTGCTGTGGGGGGCTATGGGGTGCTGGGGCTGGGGCATGGCACGCTATGGGGTGGGTGTAGGGTGCTGAGGGGGTGCTGGGGGGGGACAGGGTGCTATGGGGTGGGAATGGGGTCCCAAGGGGGGGGATGTCCTAAGGTGCTGGGGGGGGTGGCAGTAGGGTGCTCTCGCAGGGGGCTATGGGGCAACACCCACGGGGCAGGTTATGGGGCAGCACCCATGGGTGCTGTGGGTCCCGCTGACCCCCCCCGGCCCCCCCCCAGACGTGGACGAGTGCCAGTTCCGGTACTGCCAGCACCGGCGCCGGGGGGCAGCTCGGGGGGCCAGGGGGTGGGTGGGGGCAGCACCCATGGGTGCTGTGGGTCCCGCTGACCCCCCCGGCCCCCCCCCCAGACGTGGACGAGTGCCAGTTCCGGTACTGCCAGCACCGGTGCCGGGGGGCAGCTCGGGGGGCCGGGGGGCAGCTCGGGGGGCCAGGGGGTGGGTGGGGGCAGCACCCATGGGTGCTGTGGGTCCCGCTGACCCCCCCGGCCCCCCCCCAGACGTGGACGAGTGCCAGTTCCCGGTACTGCCAGCACCGGCGCCGGGGGGCAGCTCGGGGGGCCGGGGGGCGGCTCAGGGTGCCGGGGGCGGGTGGGGGCAGCACCCATGGGTGCTGTGGGTCCCGCTGACCCCCCCGGCCCCCCCAGACGTGGACGAGTGCCAGTTCCGGTACTGCCAGCACCGGTGCCGGGGGGCAGCCTCGGGGGGCCGGGGGGCAGCTCGGGGGGCCGGGGACGGGTGGGGCAGCACCCATGGGTGCTGTGGGTCCCGCTGACCCCCCCGGCCCCCCCAGACGTGGACGAGTGCCAGTTCCGGTACTGCCAGCACCGGTGCCGGGGGGCAGCTCGGGGGGCCGGGGGGCAGCTCGGGGGGCCGGGGGCGGGTGGGGGCAGCACCCATGGGTGCTGTGGGTCCCGCTGACCCCCCCGGCCCCCCCAGACGTGGACGAGTGCCAGTTCCGGTACTGCCAGCACCGGTGCCGGGGGGCAGCTCGGGGGCCGGGGGGGCGGCTCAGGGGGCCGGGGGCGGGTGGGGGCAGCACCCATGGGTGCTGTGGGTCCCGCTGACCCCCCCCGGCCCCCCAGACGTGGACGAGTGCCAGTTCCGGTACTGCCAGCACCGGTGCCGGGGGGCAGCTCGGGGGGCCGGGGGGCGGCTCAGGGGGCCGGGGGCGGGTGGGGGCAGCACCCATGGGTGCTGTGGGTCCCGCTGACCCCCCGGCCCCCCCCCAGACGTGGACGAGTGCCAGTTCCGGTACTGCCAGCACCGGTGCCGGGGGGCAGCTCGGGGGGCCGGGGGGCGGCTCAGGGGGCCGGGGGCGGGTGGGGGCAGCACCCATGGGTGCTGTGGGTCCCGCTGACCCCCCCGGCCCCCCCAGACGTGGACGAGTGCCAGTTCCGGTACTGCCAGCACCGGTGCCGGGGGGCAGCTCGGGGGGCCGGGGGGCGGCTCAGGGGGCCGGGGGCGGGGTGGGGGCAGCACCCATGGGTGCTGTGGGTCCCGCTGACCCCCCCGGCCCCCCCCAGACGTGGACGAGTGCCAGTTCCGGTACTGCCAGCACCGGTGCCGGGGGGCAGCTCGGGGGGCGGGGGGCGGCTCAGGGGGCCGGGGGCGGGTGGGGCAGCACCCATGGGTGCTGTGGGTCCCGCTGACCCCCCCGGCCCCCCCAGACGTGGACGAGTGCCAGTTCCGGTACTGCCAGCACCGGTGCCGGGGGGCAGCTCGGGGGGCCGGGGGGCGGCTCAGGGGGCCGGGGGCGGGTGGGGGCAGCACCCATGGGTGCTGTGGGTCCCGCTGACCCCCCGGCCCCCCCCCAGACGTGGACGAGTGCCAGTTCCGGTACTGCCAGCACCGGTGCGTGAACTCGCCGGGCGCCTTCGCCTGCCAGTGCGAACCCGGCTTCCGCCTGGCACCCAACAACCGCTCCTGCCTCGGTGCGCCCGGACGCCGGGGCCCTTTGGGGGGGGGGCCGGACACCTGGGCCCCTGGGGGGGAGGTCCCCGGATGCCTGGGCCCCTGGGGATGGGGTCCCTTTGGGGGGGGGAGGGAAGGGGTCCCCGGAACGCCTGGGCCCCCTGGGGATGGGGTCCCTTTTGGGGGGTGGGGGAGGGAAGGGGTCCCCGGACGCCTGGGCCCCTGGGGGGGGTCCCTTTTGGGGGGTGGGGGAGGGAAGGGGTCCCCGGACGCCTGGGCCCCCTGGGATGGGGTCCCTTTTGGGGGGGGGAGGGAAGGGGTCCCGGACGCCTGGGCCCCTGGGGATGGGGTCCCTTTTGGGGGGGGAGGGAAGGGTCCCCGGGACGCCTGGCCCCTGGGGGGGGTCCCTTTTGGGGGGTGGGGGAGGGAAGGGGTCCCCGGACGCCTGGGCCCCCTGGGGATGGGGTCCCTTTTGGGGGGGGGAGGGAAGGGGTCCCCGGACGCCTGGGCCCCTGGGGGGGGTCCCTTTTGGGGGCGGGGGAGGGAAGGGGTCCCCGGACGCCTGGGCCCCTGGGGGGGGTCCCTTTTGGGGGGTGGGGGAGGGAAGGGGTCCCCGGACGCCGGGGCCCCTGGGGATGGGGTCCCTTTTGGGGGGTGGGGGAGGGAAGGGGTCCCCGGACACCTGGGCCCCCTGGGGATGGGGTCCCTTTGGGGGGTGGGGGAGGGAAGGGGTCCCGGACGCCGGGGCCCCTGGGGATGGGGTCCCTTTTGGGGGGTGGGGGAGGGAAGGGGTCCCCGGACGCCTGGGCCCCCGGCGGGCAGTGACCCCCCCCCGGACGCCTGGGCCCCCCGCGGGCAGTGCCCCCCCCGGACGCCCGTGCCCCCCCGCGGGCAGGGACCCCCCGTGCCCCCCCCGGACGCCTGGGCCCCCCGGCGGGCAGTGCCCCCCCCCGGACGCCCGTGCCCCCCCGCGGGCAGTGACCCCCCCGTGCCCCCCCGGACGCCTGGGCCCCCCGGCGGGCAGTGCCCCCCCCCCGGACGCCCGTGCCCCCCCGCGGGCAGTGGACCCCCCCCGGACGCCCGTGCCCCCCGCGGGCAGTGACCCCCCCGTTCCCCCCCGGGACGCCTGGGCCCCCCGGCGGGGCAGTGCCCCCCCCCGGACGCCCGTGCCCCCCCGGCGGGCAGTGCCCCCCCCCGACGCCCGTGCCCCCCCGCGGGCAGTGACCCCCCCGTGCCCCCCCGGACGCCCGTGCCCCCCCGCGGGCAGTGACCCCCCCGTGCCCCCCCGGCCGCCGGGGCCCGCAGACGTGGACGAGTGCGGCATGGGCGCCCGCTGCCAGCAGCGCTGCCTCAACACCTTCGGCTCCTTCCGCTGCCGCTGCCGCCCCGGCTTCCAGCTGCGCCCCGACGGCCTCACCTGCCGCGGTCCGCCCCGCCCACCGCCCCCGGCCCCGCCCACCGCCCCCCGCCCCCGCCCACCGCCCCGCCCACCGCCATCCGACCCCGCCCACCGCCCCCGGCCCCGCCCCACCGCCCCCGGCCCCGCCCCCGCCCGCCCACCGCCCGGCCCCGCCCACCGCCCCGCCCACCGGCCCCGGCCCCGCCCACCGCCCCGCCCACCGCCCCGCCCACCGCCCCGGACCCGCCCACCGCGCCGGACCCGCCCGCCGCGCGCCGGCCCCGCCCACCGCCCCCGGCCCCGCCCACCGCCCCGCCCACCGCCATCCGACCCCGCCCACCGCCCCGGCCCCGCCCACCGCCCCCGGCCCCGCCCCCGCCCCGCCCACCGGCCCCGGCCCCGCCCACCGGCCCGCCCACCGGCCCCGGCCCCGCCCACCGCCCCGGCCCGGCCCCGCCCCGCCCCGGCCCTGCCCACCGCCCGCCCCCGGCCCCGGCCCCGCCCCCGCCCCGCCCACCGGCCCCGGCCCCGCCCACCGGCCCGGCCCCCGCCCACCGCCCCGCCCACCGCCCCGGACCCGCCCACCGCCCCGGACCCGCCCGCCGCGCGCCGGCCCCGCCCACCGCCCCCGGCCCCGCCCACCGCCACCGCCCCGCCCACCGGCCCGGCCCGGCCCCGCCCACCGCCCCGCCCACCGCCCCGGACCCGCCCCATGGCCCCGGACCCGCCCATGGCCCCGGCCCCGCGCCCCGCCACCGCCCACGGCCCCGCCCACCGCCCCGCCCACCGCCCACGGCCCCGTCCACCGCCACCGGCCCCGCCCACAGCGCCCCGGCCCCGCCCACCGCCCCCGCCCGGCCCACCGCCCACGGCCCCGCCCACCGCCCACGGCCCCGCCCACCGCCCACCGCACCGCCCACCGCCGCGCCCCCGGCCCCGCCCACCGCCCCGGCCCCGCCAACCGCCCCGCCCACCGCCCCGCCCACCGCCCCGGCCCGGCCCCGCCCATCGCCCCGGCCCCGCCCATCGCCGCGCCCCCGCCCCGCCCTCGGCCCCAAGGCCCCGCCCGCCGCGTCCAGGCCCCGCCCACCGCCCCGCCCACCGGCCCCCGCGCCCCGGCCCCGCCCACCGCCCCCCGGCCCCGCCCACCGCCCCGCCCCGGCCCCGCCCGGCCCCGCGGCCCGGCCCCGCCCACCACCCGGCCCACCGCGCCCCGGCCCCGCCCACCGCCCCCGGCCCCGCCCACCGCCCCGCCCACCGCGCCCCGGCCCCGCCCGCCGCGTGTTCGACCCGCCCCCCGCGGCCCGGCCCCGGCCCCCGCGGCCCGCCCCCGCCCACCACCCCGCCCACCCCCGCCCCGGCCCCGCCCCCGGCCCCCCGGCCCCGCCCACCGCCCCGGCCCCGCCCACCGCCCCGCCCACCCGCCCCGGCCCCCGCCCACCGCCCCCGGCCCCGCCCACCGCCCCGCCCACCGCCCCCGGCCCCGCCCACCGCCCCGCCCGGACCCGCCCATCGCCCCGCCCCGCCCCCCGGCCCCGCCCACCGCCCCCGGCCCCCGCCCACCGCCGAACCCCGGGCCCGCCCACTGTGCCCCGGCCCCGCCCACCGCCGCGCCCCGGCCCCGCACCCCGGCCCCGCCCACCGCCCACCACCCCGCCCCCCGCGGCCCCGCCCCGCCCTCGGCCCCGCCCACCACCCCGGCCCCGCGCCCCGGCCCCGCCCGCCGCGTGTTCGACCCGCCCCCCGCGGCCCGGCCCCGCCCCCCGCGGCCCGCCCCCGCCCACCACCCCGCCCACCCCGGCCAGGCCCCGCCCCCGGCCCCCCGCCCCCGCCCACCACCCCGCCCACCGCCGCGCCCCGGCCCCGCGCCCCCGGCCCAGCCCACCACTCCGCGCCCCGGCCCCGCCCACTCCTCCCTGGCCCCGCCCACCGCACCTCGCCCCGCCCACCGCCCTCGGCCCCGCCCATCGCACCCCGACCCCGCCCACCGCGTTCCAGCCCAGCCCACTGGGCTCCTGGCCCCGCCCACCGTGCCCTGGCCCCGCCCCCTGGGCTCGGGGCCTCCTCGGACCCCGCCCCCCCGTCCGTGCCCCGCCTGTTGCCCCAGGCCCCGCCCCCCACCTCAAGCCACGCCCCCCCGGCCAGAAACCCTGTGGGGGGGGGAGGCTGCGTGTTGTCCCGTGATGTCGCGTGATGTCGCGTGACCCGGTGCGGCGCTCTGTCCGCATGGCGCCGGGGCCCTGCCGTGTCCTTGGCGTGTTCCTGGCGTGTCGCTGCCGTGTCGCTGCCGTGTCGATGCCGTGTCCGTGGCGTGTCGCTGCCGTGTCGCTGCCGTGTCGATGCCGTGTCCGTGGCGTGTTCCTGGCGTGTTCCTGGCGTGTTCCTGGCGTGTTCCTGACGTGTTCCTGACGTGTCGATGCCGTGTCCTTGGCGTGTTCCTGGCGTGTTCCTGGCGTGTCGATGCCGTGTCCGTGGCGTGTTCCTGGCGTGTCCTTGGCGTGTGCAGACGTGGACGAGTGCGCCCGCTGGGGCGTCCTGTGCCAGCACCGCTGCGAGAACCTGCCGGGGGGCTTCACCTGCGTCTGCCCCCCCGGCTATGGGGCGCAGGGCCCCCGCCGCTGCCGAGGTGCTGCCCCACGGCGCCCCCCCCCCGTCCTGCCCCACGGCGCCCCCCCCCGTCCTGCCCCACGGCCCCCCCCGTCCTGCCCCCCGTCCTGCCCCACGGTGCCCCCCCATGTCCTGCCCCCCCGTCCTGCCCCACGGCGCCCCCCCCGTCCCTGCCCCATGTCCTGCCCCACAGCGCCCCCCCCGTCCTGCCCCCCGTCCTGCCCCCCGTCCTGCCCCCCGTCCTGCCCCACGGCCCCCCCCGTCCTGCCCCCCGTCCTGCCCCACGGCGCCCCCTCGTCCTGCCCCATGGCGCCCCCCCGTCCTGCCCCCACGTCCTGCCCCACGGCGCCTCCCCCGTCCTGCCCCCCGTCCTGCCCCCCGTCCTGCCCCACGGCCCCCCCCGTCCTGCCCCCCGTCCTGCCCCACGGCACCCCCCGTCCTGCCCCCCGTCCTGCCCCCCGTCCTGCCCCACGTCCTGCCCCCACGGCGCCTCCCCCGTCCTGCCCCCCGTCCTGCCCCCCGTCCTGCCCCACGGCGCCCCCCGTCCTGCCCCCCGTCCTGCCCCACAGCGCCCCCCCCGTCCTGCCCCATGTCCTGCCCCACGGCGCCCCCCCCGTCCTGCCCCACGGCGCCCCCCCCGTCCTGCCCCACGTCCTGCCCCCCCGTCCTGCCCCACAGCGCCCCCCCGTCCTGCCCCCCGTCCTGCCCCCCGTCCTGCCCCCCCGTCCTGCCCCACGGCGCCCCCGTCCTGCCCCCGTCCTGCCCCCCGTCCTGCCCCACGGCCCCCCCCCGTCCTGCCCCCCGTCCTGCCCCACGGTGCCCCCCCCGTCCTGCCCCCCGTCCTGCCCCACGGCGCCCCCCGTCCTGCCCCCCGTCCTGCCCCACAGCGCCCCCCCCGTCCTGCCCCCCATCCTGCCCCACGGCGCCCCCCCCGTCCCTGCCCCACATCCTGCCCCCCGTCCTGCCCCCCGTCCTGCCCCCCGTCCTGCCCCACGGCGCCCCCCCCGTCCTGCCCCCCGTCCTGCCCCCCGTCCTGCCCCACGGCGCCCCCCCCGTCCTGCCCCCCGTCCTGCCCCCCGTCCTGCCCCCCGTCCTGCCCCACGGCGCCCCCCCGTCCTGCCCCCCGTCCTGCCCCCCGTCCTGCCCCACGGCGCCCCCCCCGTCCTGCCCCCCGTCCTGCCCCCCGTCCCTGCCCCACAGCGCCCCCCCGTCCTGCCCCCCCGTCCTGCCCCACGTCCTGCCCCACGGCGCCCCCCCATCCTGCCCCCCGTCCTGCCCCACGGCGCCCCCCCCGTCCTGCCCCCCGTCCTGCCCCACGGCGCCCCCCCGGCCTGCCC